>NC_036647.1:6035770-6164506 GCF_002806865.2 Cucurbita pepo subsp. pepo
GGGGGGGGGGGGTGGATTGTGATGTCCCACATTGGTTGGGGATGAAAACAAAACACCATTTATAAGGGTGTAGAAACCTTCCCCTAGTAGACGCGTTTTAAAGTTTTGAGGGGAAGTCCGAAAGGGAAAGCCCAAAGAGGACAATATCTACTAACGGTGGATCTAGGCCGTTACAGATACGTAACGAACTAAAACAGACAATATACAATATCTACTAACGGTGGATTTGGGCCATTACAAATACGTAATGAACTAAAACAGACAATATCTACTAGCGGTGGACTTGGGCTATTACACGATGAGATGCAACACAAGTATATAAAGTTACATTTCAAGGGTCATTTTACGAATAATTCAAACATAGGTTAAACTTGGAGGTGGAGATTTGAACCTCCGATACCTTAAAATAGATGTCTTAACAAAGATTCGAACTTTCAGACCTCATCTTCTCATATGAGATCGGTGACCTACACGCCCTGGTGAACGACGATATGTTGTTCTTTTACAACCATGTGTGTTATATAAGTAAGTTGCTAAAAGAATGGCTCTCTCTCAACTTGTATAAAATTGGCATAGTACGTGAGTTATTACACAAAAAAAAAATTGTGATTCAATCATTATATTCCAATTATTACCAAAATTCAAATTCAGAATGCAACCTAAATGAAACTTACCCTTTTACCTATGAACGATAAATCAACGCCTTGCTAACGAAGAAGAAGAGCTCACTCTAGATTCCGATGGACGGTTTCGCCGAATAACGTTTTAGGCTAACGACGAGACAGCTTCAATGGCGCTGCCTAGAGGCCATGCTGCTTCAACTAAGGAATTCTGGTATTTAACCTTCTTCACCAATGTGATCTCTTGCCAGGGATCCAAGCCTAAGCCAAACCGAAGCAAACAAACACGTTAGTGTCGTATATCGATCGATCATTCATCTAATATAAGTATTGATGCAAATGCAACCTACCGAATCCGTCTACGAGTAGTGTGTACTGATACACAAGATCCAAACACAAATACGGCAGGTTATCCTTCTCGACATTCGGATATGTACTGGTGTCTTCGACTTTGATTTGGCAAGCTTGCTTTGCTGCATCGTTGAAGTCTGAAGGGCGAACCTTAGCGACGGGCTTATTGGGGTCGGCAAAACCAGCCTACATGTTTACCTGGTTGATCAGTGGTTCGTGCAAAAACAAGCATAACAATTTCCAAACACCCTTACTTAGATGATCCGATCATACCTCAGCCGCCCTGTCGAAGAAAAACGAAGCAACGAAGAGATTCTTCTGCCCGTCTCCTCCTCCGCCATTCCAAATGCCACCAAAAGTGCACTTCATGTGAGTACATGAGGATTCATTAACCTTGAGGGCCTTCAAAACTGTCCTCCTGCATCCATTCAAGCTGGAGCCTGATGAAGAGGCCGATGCTTTGTAGTCCTTTCCCCCGTAATGGTATGCTCCTAAAAACAGAGAGCATTGACATTACTTCAGTTCGAAGCTCCATTTGATATCCAGAAAGGAAGTAAAGAACATAGGAATTATTCAAAGAACATAACCTATAAATACCATATTGGAACAAGGGAATTTCGATCGATCACAAATAGTTTACGCGCAAACAGCTTAGCATTTAGTGCAAAATGTAAAGATGTGGGACCCCATATAACCAGCTAGTTAGACTCGAGGGGAAGGGTGTGGGTTAGGGAGTATTTTTGGAGTTCAATTATGATGGAAAGGGTACTTTTCGGGTCTTATAGGTGTCGGGGAGATAAAGGAGCTCTTGAATTCTCCCCGAGTATGTTTTCGTGTGAATAAATAAACAGGCTCTATCAAATATTTGTTATATCCAAAATATCGTTACTGTACACACCCGACCCACGATCTGTTGGTCGTTACAGCTGAAAAAAGAAAATTATGCAGAATTATGATTATTAATGGAACTGGTACCTTACCATACTTCAGATATGGATAATGCACAAGTACTACATACAGTTGTATATACACATTCCTCCAAGCTACGTAAGAATCTTAACATGCTCCTACTTATGGCGAATGAGGATGATAAGGATGCTATCAGAGAAGCTAGGAATAGTATTAGGGTAACAAGGTAAATTAGTAATTTGTTAACGAGTTTGGTGGTCGGAATTCGTTACAAATAGGGTGAGTGGGAAAGGATGGCTGGCATTGGTTTAGTTGATTTAAGCTCGAGTGAGAATACTCGAGAAGAGGATGTTCAAAGTACCTCAAAATCTTTGAGATTATTGTACGGTTTTACCTTCCATATTTCTTATGGGTTCTTTTTGTTTCTATTAGATGGGTTCTTTTTGTTTCTATTAGATGGGTTCTTTTTGTTTCTATTAGAGATTTTCTGGTGCTAACTTTTTACAAATTCAAATATGTATTACTCTAACCGCCCAAGCCCACCGCTACAAATATTATCCTCTTTGGGCTTTCCTTTCTAGGCTTCCCCTTAAGGTTTTTAAAACACATCTGCTAGGGAGAGATTTCCACGCCCTTATGAGGAATGTTTCGTTCCCCTTTCCAACCAATGTGAGATCTCACAATCCACCCCCTTGAGAGGCCCAGCACCCTCACTGGCACATTGCCCGGTGTCGGGTTCTGATTTCATGTGTAACAGCCTAGGCCCACTGCTAGCAGATATTGTCCTCTTTGGGCTTTCCCTTCCGGGCTTCCCCTCAAGGTTTTTAAAACGCGTCTGTTAGGGAGAAATTTTCACATCCTTACAAAGAATGCTCTTCCCCTCTCCAATCAACGTGGGAAACTCACAATTATTGCCAATTATAAGAAAAATTATTTAATAATGACCAGAATACTTTCCCTGACAAAAAAAAAATGCAACATGGAGATGTGTATTTACAACAAAATTGGTAAGTTACAAGAAGTTTATACTCAATAAGACACTAAGTCGCAACTTACGTCAGCACGAGATGAAGATAGGAAATGGTGATTGCAAAAACATTTATCATCTGGAAGAGAAGAAAAGAAAACACAAACCTTCGTAGCCAGATAGGATGCAATCATTGCTAGAATCTTCTGAGACACTCAAAACCTCAGCTCGAGCAGCTAGTAACCCATAATGCAAATAACTGTAATTCAGAAAACAAACAACAAAATAAAGTCAGTCAAAAAACAATCATTAAAGTCCAAGCATCAGCAGCTTGTGGAAACCCAAAGCGAATCACAAAGAAGAATTGATACAAAAGAACTTCAAATATCCAGGGAAAGGAAAAATATAAGCATTCACTAGAGCCTTGGGTGGGTGTAACAGATATTGTCCTCTTTGGCTTTCCCTTTCGGGGTTCCCCTTAATGTTCTTAAAACGTGTCTGCTAAGAACAGGTTTCTACACCCTTATAAAGAATGGTTCGTTCTCCTCCCCAACCGATGTGGAACCGATGTGAGATCTCACAGTGGGATTCAACAAGATTAAACTATAGCTATTAATGAATTGAGTAGAGCCAAATTGAATTAGCAGAGTCGTTACCAACAGGTAAAATCAACGAGGTAAGGGAGTACAATGTATACCTGTGAACATAGAGATAATAAGTTGCTCCCTTCAGATACATCTTTTTGATGTATACGCCCTCTGCATTTGATAGCCGAGAAGCATCCTTTTCTGAGATAGCGTATGCCATTTGAACAGATCCTCCCCCAAGATCTACAACTCCAACTGTATCCGAATATTTCTTACCCAAGTTCCCAAGCAGATAGTTTAACGTCACCTGGAAAATGATAGCCAAGCTTGTAATATGTTAATAGATCAACATGCAAGATCTCAATGATTAACAATCTACAATTGAACTTATTTCTGTCTCAAATTGTGCTCAATACTCTTTTCATGGTTAACGTTCGTATGTAGTTTATTGACAACCTCTTCATGTCGCTACTACTATTTCCGTATTCCATTTCGTAATTGTGCTGACAAGTTCCGTTATCCTCTTCTGTTAAGTAACCTCATTCATACTGCTATTCCAGCACCTAGGCTAAATGTGATCTCAATGCATATATGCCAGCACCTAGGCTAAATGTGATCTCAATGCATATATGCCAACTCCATCGTAAACTTAGAAAAAAAAAAAGACGAGGGCTAGAGAGAGACCAGCACATCCTAAGCTTTGAAGATTTGTAGGTTTTCAACACATAACCTGTAACAANAAGCTAAAGAAGAAGAAAACAAACAAGAGCAAACATAAACACAGCCAATCTCGAGATAAACTGAATGCAGTCCATTCAAATACAAAATTCGATGCAAAAACAATCACAAGAACAGAAAATANCCAAGCCCACCACTAGCAGATATTGTCCGCTTTGACCCGTTACATATTACCAACAGCTTCATGGTTTTAAACCGTGTCTACTAGGGAGAGATTTCCACACCCTTATAAGGGATGTTTCGTTTCCCTCTCCAACGATGTGGGATCTCACAATCCACCACTCTTGGGGGCCCAACGTCCTCAATTGGCACACCGCCCCGTGTCTAGCTACNCAACCCATCTAGAAAGAAATAGAAATTCAAAGAACAAAAAAGTGAAAATGTAGATACAGGAGGGGATAGAGATTGGTACTTGTTCGAAAAGTTCGATGTCCTTGCCAACAGGAAGGAGATCGAGATTANATCATTTGTAACAGCCCAAGCCCACCGCTAGTAGATATTGTCTGTTTTGGCCTATTACATATCGCCGTCAACATCACGATTTTAAAACGTGTCTATCAAGGAGAGGTTTCCACACCCTTATAAGGAATGTTTCGTTCCCCTCTCCAACCGACGTGGGATGTCACATAACCTAACTTAAGACCAAAAACAAAGGGGATTGTCTTGAAGAAATGGCTGTAGAGGAAGCAAGATATGTGAATGAAAAACATAACAGTTTATCCTAACGGCTTCATATTAGTCGACTTAAGAGAGAAAAAGAGAGAAATTAGCAAGAACATCAAATTATTGCATGATTGTGCTACGGATAACATGCATTTGAGGATTGAAACTAAAAAGAAGCGGCAGCTGAGGCCCAGATTACATACAAAGTACAGAGTGCATCACAGCCATAATAGACATACCCAAAGGTAAGAACCTTCTTGAGTTCCATCAATTACAGACACAGCATTTCCCTCCAACCTGAGGTCACTTTTGTCTCGCAGGAGATCCCTAACCTTGAAGAAAATAAAAGCTTGCATCGATTAGCACAAGATAGTGAAGTATGTGTTCGTGTATGTCCTATAGATCTCCCCGTTGTTGATTGGAAATTGGAAACAGATATTCGAAAGAAACGATTGCTTAATTACAGTATTGATTTCGGGATCTGTATATTTTGTGGTAACTGCGTTGAATATTGTCCAACAAATTGTTTATCAATGACTGAAGAATATGAACTTTCTACTTATGATCGTCACGAATTGAATTATAATCAAATTTCTTTGGGTCGTTTACCAATGTCAGTAGTTGATGATTATACAATTAGAACAATTCTGAATTCGCCTCAAAGGGAACGTAAAGCTTCCAAAGAACAAGAAAGGAACATTACCGCCTGCAAAATTCTATCAGATGTATCACCTTTCAGGGCCCTCAAGCCTGCAGTTGCCTGCAACATGAAAAACAAATTTTAAGATGTGAAATTGCTTCTTCTTAAGAANGGTAAGAACCTTCTTGAGTTCCATCAATTACAGACACAGCATTTCCCTCCAACCTGAGGTCACTTTTGTCTCGCAGGAGATCCCTAACCTTGAAGAAAATAAAAGCTTGCATCGATTAGCACAAGATANTTCCAATAGGGAAATTAGAGATGCTGCAGCATTCTTGGGGTTGTCAGCATATGCACTCAATCCTGGTTTAAGCTAAAGAAGAAGAAAACAAACAAGAGCAAACATAAACACAGCCAATCTCGAGATAAACTGAATGCAGTCCATTCAAATACAAAATTCGATGCAAAAACAATCACAAGAACAGAAAATAAGCACAACCCATCTAGAAAGAAATAGAAATTCAAAGAACAAAAAAGTGAAAATGTAGATACAGGAGGGGATAGAGATTGGTACTTGTTCGAAAAGTTCGATGTCCTTGCCAACAGGAAGGAGATCGAGATTATGATCGAAGCAAAAGACATGGACGCGACTCCCAGAGCTACCAGCATCAAAAATTACAGCAAAAGAGGTCTTAGAAGAAGAAGACGACCTGTGATCAGGGGAAACTTTGCGGTGGTTGAAGGAGTAATCCTCACGAGCCGGCATGAAATAGAGAATAAAGAAGATAAGGAAAAGAGAAAGAGAGGTGAGCAATAACACCCCTCTGAATCTATAGATCTTGTTGGACAACGATTCCGATTGTTGCTTCCCAGGACGTTTATGCATCTTGTCAAACTCCAACTGAAGTAGTTTCTGTTGCTCTTGAAGTGGAAGAGACGTCGATTGGCCGTCAAGAAGCTCGGCGGAAGACGGAGATCGGTAACGGATCTGACCGTTTCCAGTGGAATTGGAGGCAGCGGGAGCCTTCAAGGACTGCGGTGCTTCGGGAGTCGGATCCAGCTCTCCGATTCTGAAGAACAACAACAAATTTACGCAATGAATTGACTAATGATTCTCTCGCAACAGCATCAAGGACGGATCAGGGTGGAATCCGTCAGTAAAATCGAGGAAATGGGGTCGATTGGGAGCCGAATTGAAGTGAANAACAGAGATCAAAAGTTCAAAGCAGATCAACGAACCCCAACTCTAACAGGGGTCATTTGCCGCAGCCTTTTTGGAACAACATTTTCTGCCTTTTCCAATAGGGAAATTAGAGATGCTGCAGCATTCTTGGGGTTGTCAGCATATGCACTCAATCCTGGTTTAAGCTAAAGAAGAAGAAAACAAACAAGAGCAAACATAAACACAGCCAATCTCGAGATAAACTGAATGCAGTCCATTCAAATACAAAATTCGATGCAAAAACAATCACAAGAACAGAAAATAAGCACAACCCATCTAGAAAGAAATAGAAATTCAAAGAACAAAAAAGTGAAAATGTAGATACAGGAGGGGATAGAGATTGGTACTTGTTCGAAAAGTTCGATGTCCTTGCCAACAGGAAGGAGATCGAGATTATGATCGAAGCAAAAGACATGGACGCGACTCCCAGAGCTACCAGCATCAAAAATTACAGCAAAAGAGGTCTTAGAAGAAGAAGACGACCTGTGATCAGGGGAAACTTTGCGGTGGTTGAAGGAGTAATCCTCACGAGCCGGCATGAAATAGAGAATAAAGAAGATAAGGAAAAGAGAAAGAGAGGTGAGCAATAACACCCCTCTGAATCTATAGATCTTGTTGGACAACGATTCCGATTGTTGCTTCCCAGGACGTTTATGCATCTTGTCAAACTCCAACTGAAGTAGTTTCTGTTGCTCTTGAAGTGGAAGAGACGTCGATTGGCCGTCAAGAAGCTCGGCGGAAGACGGAGATCGGTAACGGATCTGACCGTTTCCAGTGGAATTGGAGGCAGCGGGAGCCTTCAAGGACTGCGGTGCTTCGGGAGTCGGATCCAGCTCTCCGATTCTGAAGAACAACAACAAATTTACGCAATGAATTGACTAATGATTCTCTCGCAACAGCATCAAGGACGGATCAGGGTGGAATCCGTCAGTAAAATCGAGGAAATGGGGTCGATTGGGAGCCGAATTGAAGTGAAATTTGGATTGAAGAAGAAGCAAAAACAAACAAAAAAAAAAATCGGCGGAAGAGAAGAAATTGAAATGGCGAAGTCAGGGGAAAAGNATCGCATCGGAGCGTTTCCGCGGTCGAATCCATTTTGAATTTGATAAATGCATTGCTTGTGAAGTATGTGTTCGTGTATGTCCTATAGATCTCCCCGTTGTTGATTGGAAATTGGAAACAGATATTCGAAAGAAACGATTGCTTAATTACAGTATTGATTTCGGGATCTGTATATTTTGTGGTAACTGCGTTGAATATTGTCCAACAAATTGTTTATCAATGACCGAAGAATATGAACTTTCTACTTATGATTGTCACGAATTGGATTATAATCAAATTTCTTTGGGTTGTTTACCAATGTCAGTAGTTGATGATTATACAATTAGAACAATTCTGAATTCGCCTCAAATTTTTTTTTTTTTTTTTTTTTTTTTTTTTTTTTTTTTTTTTTTTTTTTTTTTTTTTTTTTTTTTGATAATGTAAGTTTCTTCCTAGATTTATTGGGAAAAATCATGTCACTTTTTTGCCATATAGTTAAGCATGTAATAATTCCACCTTTCAACTACGTGCATAATTTCATTTTCGAGCATAGTTGGGTGGGTGAATAATTACGTCTCCGAACATAGTAGGGTAGATAACTCCATCTCCGAGCATAGTTGAGTGGATAATTCTGTCTCCGAGCATAGCTGAATGGATAATTTCGTCTCTGACCATACCTGAGTGGATAATTCCGTCTCCGAGCATAGATGAATGGATAATTTCGTCTCTGACCATACCTGAGTGGATAATTCTGTCTCCGAGCATACCTGAGTGGATAATTCCCTCTCTGAGCATAGCTAAGTGGATAATTCCGTCTTCGAGCATACCTGAGTGGATAATTCCGTCTTTGAGCATAGCTGAGTCGATAATTCCGTCTTCGAGCATACCTGAGTGGATAATTTCGTCTCGGAGCATAGCTGAGTGGATAATTTCATCTCCGAGCATAGCTGAGTGAATAATTCTGTCTCCGATAGCTAAGTGGATAATTCCGTCTTCGAGCATAGCTGAGTGGATAATTCCATCTCCGAGCGTAGCTGAATGGATAATTCCATCTCCGATCATAGTTGAGTTGATAATTTCATCTCCGAGCATAGTTGAATGGATAATTCCGTCTCTAAGCATACCTAAGTGGATAATTTCGTCTTCGAGCATAGCTGAATGGATAATTCCGTCTCCGAACATACTTGAGTGGATAATTTCGTCTCTGAGCATAGTTGAGTGGATAATTACGTTTCTAAACTCAAAGTGTAAGTAAGTGGATAATTCATCTCTAAGTATAGCTATGTGAATAATTACATCTCTGAACATAGTAAGGTAAATAATTCCATCTCCGAGCATAGTTGAGTGGATAATTCCATCTCTGAGCATAGCTAAATGGATAATTCCATCTTCGAGCATAGCTGAGTGGATAATTTCGTGTCCGAGCATACCTGAGTGGATAATTCCGTCTCCAACATACCTGAGTGGATAATTTCGTCTCCGAGCATAGTTGAGTGGATAATTACGTTTCTAAACTCAAAGTATAGCTAAGTGGATAATTCATCTCCAAGTATAGTTATGTGAATAATTACGTCTCCGAGCATAGTAGGGTAGATAATTCCATCTCCGAGCATACCTGAGTGGATAATTTCATCTCCGAGCATAGTTGAGTGGATAATTACATTTCTGAATTCAAAGCATAGCCGAGTGGATAATTCATCTCCAAATATATCTATGTGAATAATTATGTCTACGAGCATAACAGACGTCTCTAAACGTAGATTCTCATGATAACATGACAACAAAAAATATATATTTTTAAGTGAAAAAACGTATCATTTTAATTTATTACATGTAATATTTGACTAAAAGGGCGTGTTTGGAATAACTTAAGTCGAACAATACTAATGTATGTTTTTAACCCCTTGAAGAGTTATTTTAAAATCTAAACGAGCCCGAATAAAGTGGCTATAAGTAGGGGTGTACATTCAACTCGGAAACTTGACAATCTTGACCAACCCAACTCGAACTATAAAGGTTGGATTGGGTTGAATTAGCATTTCGGATAGGGTTGGGTTCATATTTCTGAACTCGAACTAAATCTATTCGATTTTAGTTTCGTGGGGCAAAACCTTCGGGTTGACCCGAGCCAAATAAAAATATATAAATATATTAAAAAATAAAAATCTTTCTCTATTAATGGACTTGCCATAGTGGTACACTCACACCAGAGATACCTAAAATGGTGGAAAAATTAATTTAAATATATTTTAAAATTTTGTTATTAGAGTAAACCGTGTAATTTTAAATTTTAATGTATTTATTATCTATTTGTTACAACATTATTATATGACACTTTATATATATTTTTTTCAATTCTAATGTATTTATTATTTATTTGGTGCAATATTATTATATCACGGTTACTTTATTTGTAGTATTTTTTTTTTGTGAATAATTTGTTTTTTATTAAATTTGTTTTTTTTTTTTAATAATTATGTGTTGTGAACTTTTAATATAAATATAAAATATTTCTATAGTATTTTTTATTTTGTGAATAATTTGTTTTTTATTAAATTTTTTTTTTTTTTTTGAATAATTATGTGTGGTGAACTTTTAATATATTTTATCTAACATTGTATCCAAATAATTATAAGGTGGGGATAAATAATTTTTTTTTAAAAAAATTGACAACCAACCCGAACTCAACCCAAAATAGAGAGTTGGGTTGGGTTGTGAAAATTTTCGGGTTGGGTTGGTTACCAATCCAACTAACCCAAACTTTTGGGTTGGGTCAAAAAAATCTCTCAACCCGTACACCCCTAGCTATAAGAGTCGACCTAAGGATAATTGTAACAGCTCAAACTCACCGCTTGCGGATATTATCTGTTTTGACCCGTTACATATGTTAGTCTCACGATTTTAAAATTCGTCTATTAGGAAGATATTTTCACGCCCTCACAAAGGAATGCTTTGGTACACCACTCCATGTGTAGCTCTAATACTACCCACCCCTAGCAAATATTGTCTACTTTGGCTTGTTACGTATCACGATCAGCCTCACAGTTTTAAAATACATCTACTAGTGACAATTTTCCTCACCCTTATAAAGAATATTTCGTTCCCCTTTCCAACCGATGCGGGATCTCACAGTTCACCCTCCTTGGGGGCCAACGTCCTCGCTAGCGCACCACCCGATGTCTCTCTAATACCATTTGTAACAGCCAAAACTCACGGCTAGCATATATTATCTATTTTGCCCCGTTACGTATCGCCGTCAGCCTCACAGTTTTAAAATACATCTACTAAGGAGAGGTTTCCACATTCTTATAAGGAATGTTTTGTTCCCCTCTCCAATCGACGTGGGATTTGACAGTAACACATCTTGGAGTACCTTATTTGAATAGTAACACTCTAAAATAACATAAAACTACCTTCAGAAACATAGAAATAAAACCTGAAAAGGGCAGCAACAGCAACCTGTGGCCATTGACAAATCAGTTGAAACATAAATAACTAAAGGGGGGAAGAACTTGATTGAAGGATTATTGATCCAGAAGCAGCTGCAAAGTATAAACTTTAAACAGCACCAATTATCTTAAGAACAGAACTGCAAGGATTCTTGCTACATTTGATTCATCAAAGCTAAAGAAACATAGCAGCAGCAGCTGCATTTCGACTACGATTTCAAGCTTTCTTCTGCTTGGCTGGGGCTGGGGCTGGTGGTGGGAAGATGATTCTGAAAAGCCAAGCAGCCAAAATGGCTCCTATGAACGGGGCGATCCAGTACACGTACAACTGCTCCCATGTATCGTGCGTGTTGTTTAGATATGCCCATCCAAACGCCTGCATTTCGAAACAGAAAAACATATATCGACTTCTCCATCATTTTTACGGTCTCGAATTTGCACGTTCATAACACAACTTTAACCCGTTCATTAACCGAACATTAGTATATATGAGGGAAGAACCAAAGGAGCTAGACAAATGAGTATCAAACAAGATGAAGCAATAATTCAGACTATATAATCATTCCATAGTTCAGTTACCAAAGCCTACCATCCACCTCTTACTATTCTTATAAGACAAAGAGTCTGACCCTTCAATATTTGTTTCCAATGATCGCCAGGCCAACCATGATTGCTGAGTTTGAATGTTTGTTCATGCTATGCTTTCTTCCATTACGTATAGCCGTCAGTCTCACGGTCTTAAAACGCGTCTACTAGGGAGAGGTTTCCACACCCTTATAAGAAATGTTTCGTTCCCCTCTCCAACCGATGTAAGATCTCACACAAAGAGATCACGTATGTACAGACTACATAGTGATCAGTAGAGTAAGTGCATACGAAGACTAAGAAAGAAACAATACATATTTCTAGAGAGATGGACGAGAGAATAATGTCTAGAGCGAGATAAGGTGAGAGAAAAACAGTTCGTGTCTAGAAAGAAGAAACTGGAAGTATTTATGCAGAGATATTAATGAGAGAATCTCGTGTGTAGAAACAATTTAGTGAGAGGAAAAGAGACTCAAGATTCATTCTCTTTTACCGTTGTGCTACTTACTCCTAAACCTAGTTAGAAACTCACAAAAAGTCATCACCATGACCTAGAGTGAAAAGATACGCTCGGTTAGCGATCTTGGGCGAAAAGATTCCCAAAACTCGGTAGATAAGGCGAAAACTAGGTGGCCAAGGCATACTTTTTAATCCAAACTAGTGTTTGATCTATACTGTTTCTGATTATAAGGCTCACCTACAGAGTTCTCGGTTATCCTAGACTTGCACGACCTCGAAAAAGATGATATGGAATAGACATAATGGGAAAAGTGTATCTTTCTTGGTGATTCCCTTCCTCCTTTATAAGTATTCAAATTAGGATGCTTTTAACCATTTCAAATATGTCACTAACCTCTTGATTAATTCTCAAGCCAGCTGATTAGCAACTTTAAAACAGACATACGAGCAAATGCGACCCAACAAGGTCAAAGTTCTAGAGCTCAAGCCCTTCTCTGGGGCTCGAGATGCCAAGGCACGAAGTAGCATCAACAAGATTCAAAGGAGGTCTAGTAGTCTAAGCAACTTAACCAGCCATTAATTCAACAGCTTCAATGAATGAAAAAATCCATCCCCCATCACATCAATCATGACATCAGTGGCACACAAAATAGAATCATGGCAGTTTAAAATGAGAACGAATTATCAATAATCGTAATCAAATCAGAACGCGTAAAGAATAAAGCTTAGTCGAAGTGGCGAACTCACATTTGCAGGATTCATGGAAGGTCCTGTGTACTCGGAACCAGCGACGATTAATGCTACGGTAGCCACTGCCAGCAACCATGTTTGAATAACTGGGTTGGAAGGGCCTCTGAGTACAATTAGAAGAACAGCAAAACTGATTAGAAAAGTCAAAACTCCTTCAGCTGTGGCTCCAGAATGAATGTCAACTTTTAGAGTAGGTCCACCAAGCATGTGCTTGTATTGTATTGGCATCACCTCCTTGATCGCCACAGCACCAGCAACCGCACCAGCTGCCTGCCAACAATGAATTCTATGTATAATACAATACTCAACAACATTATTTCATCTTAGGAGAATATCATTCAGTCAGCATTTAGAGATTTTAAAGTTCTTCCACTCCTTTGAAGCTAAGATCTTGCCCATCCAACCTTATGAAAGATCTCTAGCTCCATCCCGGGTGAAGAGCTATAACAGCCCAAGCCTACCGCTAGTAGATATCGTACTCTTTGGGCTTTTCCTTTCAAGCTTCCACTCAAGGTTTTTAAAACGCGTCTGCTAGGGAGAGGTTTTCACACCCTTATAAAGAATGCTTTGTTCTCCTCTCCAACTGAGGTGGGATCTCACAAGAGCCATCTAGTTTGTAAAGCACACAACCTGTCCTAACCTTCTTGATTATCAGCCAACATCAACTCCTTTCTAACGATAGGGCAACCTGTCTTCCTCAATCATTACCCACAAGAATTGTCCTCTTTGGACTTTCCCTTTCGGGTTTCTAAAAGGCATCTACTAGGGAGAGGTTTCCACACCCTTGCTTCATTCTCCTCTCCAACTAATGTAGGATCTCACAAGAGCCATCTAGTTTGTAAAGCACACAACCTATCCTAACCTTCTTGATTATCAGCCAGCATCAACTCCTTTCTAACAATAGGGCAACCTGTCTTCCTCTTTGGACTTTCCCATTCGGGTTTCTAAAACGAGTTTGCTAGGGAGAGGTTTCCACACCCTTATAAAGAATGTTCGTTCTCCTCTCATGTGGGATCTCACAAGTCAACATCAAACATCAACTCCTTTCTAAGGACAAGGCAACCTATCTTCCTCAATCATTACCCACAAGAATTGTCCTCTTTGGACTTTCCTTTTCGAGTTTCTAAAAGGCGTCTATAGGGAGAGGTTTCCACACCCTTATAAAAAATGTTCGTTCTACTCTCCAACCGACGTGGGATCTCACAAGCCAGCATCAACTCCTTTCCAAGGATAGGGCAACCTGTCTTCCACAATCATTACCCAATAGAAACACTAAATTTTCTCCATCAAAACCCATTACTCATCCCTAACGATCATGGAAAATCGATCTACCTCTCAGGAATCACAACAAATACGTACATGCGATCAAGTACCCCACAGATTATAAAGAATGCTATTGAAAAACGGAACCAATAAAATTTCACACTAAACTAGAGAAGCAGAGAACGAATGCTAACCTGAGCAGGGAAACGGAGAGCCATGGAGAGGAGAGAGGTCGGACCAACGCCAGCAGCATAGAAAGCGGCAGTAGCAGTGGGATTAAAGCTAGCCCCACCCAAAGCAGCGCCAATTATATTAAAAACAAAAACAAGAACGAAAACGAGAGTAGTAGTGATAAAAAGCGGGTGAAGCGGAATGCCATAAACACCAGCAACCGAATACAGGACGGAGGTAAGAACTCCAAGAGACGAAGCGCAGAAAATCCACATGGAAGTGAGAACGGCATCGCCGATCGCACCCTTAATAGCATCGATCATGATTATCGCCGGAAAATAATTGAACAAAAGGGAAATCGAAGGTGCAACCGGAAATAGGTCAACAACCTTAGGAGAGATTTCGATTTCTTCAGGCTGTTCTTCGGAATCTGGGTTCGCTTCAAATGTAAACAATCGGTGCTTAAATAAGAAAAATGATCTGTAAAAAGAATAAAAGGAAAAAATTGAGGGAAGATAAGAATCACAACTGTTGTTGACGATTCATGGATACCGAGCCATTCACCTAACTTCGGATTTTCTCCAAAATTTTTAGCCAAATGGATGATTTCGGTTGCTTCAATGTTCAAATATGCACATTTTTTAAATTATGTCTTTTAANACCGACCCCCATCGACAGCTATTGGTTGGCTGTCACGCATAAATCCACGTGATTTCTGGAGCTCTTGCTCACAGCCTCGCACGGACTTTCTTTTTTTTCTTTTCTTTTTTAACCAAAATTAATCAAAATATTCTTAAATTCTTCTATTTCATCTCAAAAATCAAAAATATTTTTTTTTTAGGATTTTTTTTTTAAATTAATTAATTAATAGTATTTAAAAAATTTTAAGGTATTTTAAAAATATTTTGTTATTTTTATTTTATATTAAATTACCAGTTCATTTTTTTTTATTTAATCATTAAATTGATTTAAAATGTCTAATAAATGTCTAGTATATTTAAATATCTCGAATTTTTAATTTTACGATTAAATATAATCTTGAAATATTTAAAAAATAATTAATTTTAATTTTTAAAAAATTAAAGGTTTTGAAATTTTAATTTTAAAAATTTAATGATTATATTCCCACAAACTTCAAAATTTACTGATTAAAATTATAATTTAATATTTTTTTTATATTTTTAAATTATTGATATAAAAAAATTTAATATTTATTTTTTTTTTTTTAATGAAATTTGTCAATGAGAATCAAAATCTTAGACTAAAAAAAGCATAAATAATATTATAAGTTTCATAAAGTTAGTATTTTTTTTAGAAAATAAATAAATAATTGAGTTTAAGTGTGATTTTTCTTATTATATTAAGAGTGAATGAATTTTAAAAAATATATATTATTTTTTCAATTAATATATATTAATTTATGTTACTAAAAAAATTCTGCACAAAATTAAATATTATAATTAAAATCTCATTTAATTTTGGTATTATACAATCAAATATATACATTTAGTTTATTTAATTTTACTAAATTTTAAAATTACCACAAGCATTAATGTAAGGGCATATATGTCTTTTCACAAGTATTAACACTTTCATGACGGAGTGTACATGGTCTGGGTTGGGTCAGCTTGGAGGATTTTTTTTACCCAACCCAAAAGTTCAGGTTGGATGGAGGATTTTTTTTACCCAACCCAAAAGTTCGGGTTGGTTGAATTGTTAACCCAACCCAACCCAACCCTCTATTTTGGGATTGGGTCTAGGTTGGATCGTAAAAAATTAAAAATTAATTTTATTTACCCACTATTTATAATTATTCGGAAGATAAAATATATTAAAAAGTTCACAAACACAAATCAATCTATTGACAAATAATAATAATAATAATAATAAATTTAATAAGAAATAACGAGCGAAAATTGTAACATATTAACATAGTTTAACATTGTCATAAAACTAAAAATAATTAAATACCGACATTTTTTTAGAATTAGTTAAAATAACAAAAATACGAAGATAGATCATGAAATTAAATAAAACAATAAAAATGATTAGTTTATGAGTAGTGTATATAACAAAAATAAAAAATATATAAAAATATTTTAGTTGAAATAGACTTATTTATAAAATGTGATATAACAATGTTACACCAAATATATATTTAATTTATAATATATTTTCAAATTATATATATAATTTATGAACATTGATCTAAATAATTTAAACATAAATGATATGTTAATTAAAAATAATAAAATAATATAAACGAACCATAAATTTCTTTAAAAGAAACATGTATTTGGCTACTTAATAAGACAAACTCATTAATACTATAATATTCTTAATATATTTTAATTTGGTTCGGGTCAACCGGAAGATTTTGCCTATGAACTCAAAACCAAACAGATTTTGTTCGGGTTCAGAAAAATAAACCCAACCCTACCCGAAATATTAATCCAACTCAACCCAACCCTTATAGTTTGGGTTAGGTTGGTCCGGATTGTCGGGTTGCCGGGTTGAAAGTACACATCTACTTTCATGTCATTTGAATGTAAGGGCATAAACGTCTTTTCACAAACTTTTGTAGCATTAGTCAACTTAATAAAGCTAATTATATACTTTTTAATTTTTTGATATTTTTGTTGCCGTTTTTTTTTTCTAACTAATTTATTTAAAAGTAATAGAAATAGAAATATATATATATATAAGTCTGCTCAATGAGCCCAAATGAATTGAATCCGGCCCAACAATAATTAATAACCCAACGGCTATATCAAAATATAGCCGTTAAAATTCAAACACAACGACTATATTTTATTTTTCTGCAACTAGTTTTAAACTAAGCTTCAGCCATTCCAAACTCACAATCTTCCTTTTTCTCTCTAAAAGCTCAAAAAAATCTCAAACTTTCCTTATTCTTTGAAAATTCCCCAAAATGAATGACTTGATGACCAAATCGTTCACGAGCTATGTCGATCTGAAGAAGGCCGCCATGAAAGATATCGACCTCGAAGCCGGTTTAGAAATGGCATCGTCCGCTCCCGGTGACAATGGCGACATGGGTCTCTTTCTCGAGGAGGCCGAGAAGGTGAAAACCGAGATGGGTTCGATTAGAGAGATTTTAGTGAAGCTCCAACAAGCGAATGAAGAGACCAAATCGGCTCATAAACCCGAAACCCTCAAATCGCTTCGGAATACGATCAATGTCGACATTGTAACAGTTCTGAAAAAGGCTCGATCCATCCGATCCCACCTCGAGGAAATGGACCGTGCCAATGCTGCCAAGAAACGTCTCTCGGGTAGTAAAGAGGGCACTGCCATTTACAGGTACGATCGAAGTACCATACTTAATTACACGTTTAAGTTGATGGGTTATAGTAAATTTAGTTTTTTTTTTTTACAGAACACGAATTGCGGTGACGAACGGGTTACGAAAGAAGCTAAAGGAGCTGATGATGGAGTTTCAGAGCTTGAGGCAGAGGATGATGACGGAGTATAAGGAGACGGTAGGACGGCGATACTTTACAGTGACGGGGGAGAAAGCGAACGAGGAGGTGATAGAGAGGATAATATCTGATGGCGGGGAAGAGTTTTTAGGGAGGGCGATAAAGGAGCACGGGCAAGGGGGGAAGGTGGCGGTGGCGGAGACGGTGGAGGAGATACAGGACCGACACGGGGCGGCGAAGGAGATAGAGAAGAGCTTGTTGGAGCTGCACCAAGTGTTCTTGGACATGGCGGTGATGGTGGAGGCACAAGGGGAGAAGATGGATAACATAGAACATCATGTGATGAATGCTTCGCAATATGTTAGGGATGGGACAAAGGAATTGAAGAGTGCTAAGGAATTGCAAAGGAGTAGTAGAAAATGTATGTGTTTGGGGATTTTGCTATTGCTTTTGATTATTTTGGTTGTTGTTGTTCCTATTAGTGTTAGTTTTGGAAGTTCTTGAATTGTATTAAGAGAACGGGTTGATTCCTAATTTGGCTCGATCTTACCTACTTGTGACCTGTCATGGAGTGTCGTTGGTGATCATAGCTCGCTCGGTCATGCCATCGAGAACGGACCCATGTGTTCAGTTCATAATTTCGGGACATCCCGTGTATCCATCCATCTTTATTCTATTGAGGTATTGGACAACTCATGAGTGTATGATCCAAACTCTAACACATGGGTTGAAGCACAATACTGGCACACTCGTGTCACTCGTACTGTCCTTGAAAAATCTCTTTTAAAGGAAGTTGTCCAAGACACTCGTCTTGCAATGCTCGCCCTCACTGTGACACACGTATGTGTGCATAGGGTAGTTTTGTAAGGCCACAAGGCTCAGGGATGGTGGAGAGCTAACATCATGTCTCATATTGGACTCTCCCGTGTCCATGGTCATGTTGTTTATGGACTCCGTACCAAATAGTGAGTGTATGATCCAACCTCTGACACATGGGTTGGAGTGTCACACTCGTGTCGCTCGTACTCTCCTTGAAAAATCTCTATCAAAGGAAGTCGCCCAAGACACTTATCCTACAATGCTCGCCCTTACGGATGTGTGCACATGATAGCTTGTTTAGGCCACAGAGCCCAGAAATGGTGGAGAGCTAACATCATGTCTTTCCCTCCCTATGGTATATTTTGAGGCATTTTCAATCTTTTTTCAGGTAGATGTCATATTGGTGAATGATCATATAGGTTGTTGTGGAGCGTCTGTCTAGTTTCCTTTTTTTTTCTCGACGGTAAATTTTTTTTTTTTTTTTCCTTCCTTCCTCCCTCCTAGTTAGGATGCTTCCGGTATCGATCGACGGTGTTGAACTTAGAATGTGACTTGTTGGTATTTTTCTTTATAGCGAAGCTAGCTAGCACATCAACTTCTATTATATTGATTACATGTTGATATGCTTCTTTGCAACGATATCAATCCTTAAGCTCGATATTTTTCTTTACAATAACTCCCTTGTTATGAAGTTAATGCATCAATTTAGAAATGTCCACTTAGTTGTGTCGACACGGATATGTTCCAAGCTTCCTTGTCTAGTTGTTTAAAGTTGTAAGCATATTGAATCAGTTATAAAAGTCATTTTCACCGACGCAGACTAATAAACAAATTCCTCATAGGTAGAAGTTCATAACTTAATCAGGATTAAAATCGAGTCACATATCATCTTGTGAAATATTAATCTTTTCAATTAACACTCCTAAACCTCAATCAATTTCATCAAGTTAAAAAATTAAATTAAATGCTCGAATTTGTACTCTCTATTTAATTTTAATTTTGTTAATTCATTCACTATTTTTAACAAAACTAAATAATTTCAATAATATTCAAATTTAAATTATATTAATATATATTAACTCTGAAATAAATTTGTAATTCTAACAGAAAAAAAAGAGAAGTGAGTTTTATTTTTTTAAAAATTTATTAATTAAACACAAAATTGAAAATTGAAAATTGAAAAGGTTTATAGAGATTTATTACAAATGAACTTAAACAAATTTTAAAATTTGAATAAATAAATCAAATAATTTTGAAATTTCAACAAAATCCGATTAAAAAAAAATCCATTATAATTAAAATCCCATAATTTTCATTGAGGAAAAAAATGTATTAAACCGTAAAAATTGGAACAGATTATTAAATCTAAAACTGATGAAATAAAAATATCCAAATTTAAGAAATAAATTTGTAATTTTGAAGCTTTTTAGATCCAAAATTATAAAATTTAAAAATTTTAGGGACAAATTTGGTAATTCAGCCTAAAAAATGCTCATATATTACAAAAAGGCAAAATATCTACATCCAGTTGAAATTACCAAAATACCCCTCTCAAGAAAATCCTCAAGAATCAGTTTCATCATCTCCTTCTTCACATATCTCTAAAAGCATGAAGCAGAGCCTCCCATGGTCGCCGTCGCCGCCTTCGCCGACGTGAACTCGAAAACTCCATAGCTGAACCAAGTCTCCTTCCTTCAACTCATTTCTCTCCACCAGTCCATTCCACTCCGTGATGAACACATACGCCGCCCCACTCGGCGTCTCCCATTTACTCAGCGTTATCAAACTCACAGAACAATCCGGCTCGATGACCTCCACCATCCACCATCTCTCCATGTTCAACTTCTCCTCCTCCTCCAGATCCAGAAAATTATTTCTCATCTTCCTCTGCGGAATCACAAGCCGATTTCGCCGTTCGTCCACATCTCCTTTCTTCAATCGCTTCTGCAGCAAAAAATTAGGGCTCGAATTCGACGACGCTCCCATGAAAATCATCAAACTCTTGTAATCCTGCGGTAAACCGTCCACTAATATCCTATCAAATTCGTGTACATCCTGCTTACAACCGATCAATAAATCATCTAGATCGTCATTCACATCGCTCTCACTTTCGGTTTCAGCGTCGAATATGATGTCCGGTTGTTCCGCTGATGCTTCGAGGACTGGAGAAGCGATCGATTGGACGATTGGGCGCTTAAGAGATCTTTCTTTTAAAAGTTTGAGCCGCTTTGGAGTTCGTTTGTTTGGACTCCTCTTTCGCTTAATTAGTGAAAGATGTTCGTCGTCCTCGACGCTTTCTCGATCTTGATCTTGAACGCCGTCGCTGGTGAGATTTGGACTGAGTGAATTCATGTTTTCGCCGGCGGAGATGAAGACGAGACCCATGGGGTTCTTGAGATTTATTCTTCTCGAGGTATTTGGGGTTTTAGAGAGGATTGTAGTCGCCCGATTTTCGCCGGATTTTCTAACCCCCTCTGTTAATAAATTTTGGATTTAAATACTTTTTTTCCTTTTTAATTCAAATTTTTAAATTATAATTTTTTTTTTGACAAATACAAAATATTAATTATTTTTATTAATTTAACCATATATTTATATTTAACAAAATATTTAATTTTTAAATTCATTCAATGCGTTAGATTTTATTTAAGTATTTTTATTAATTTAACGAAATAAATTAAAAGATATTGAAATATAAACTAAATTAAATGGAATATTAAAAATATTAAAATTGTGCCATATTCCCTAATTTAGAGAATGATCATGTGTTTATAATCAAATAATACATATCTCCATTGGTACGAGCCATTTTGGAAAACCCAAAACAAAGTCATGAGAGCTTATACTTAGAATGGACAATATCATACCATTGTGGAGAGTCGTGTTCGTCTAACGTAATATCATAGCCATGCTCTAAACTTAGTCGTGTCAATAGATTGGTAAATCCTCAAATGTCGAACAAATGAGTCCCAGTTGTGTTCATCTAACATAATATCAAAGTCATGCCCTAAACTTAGTCGTGTCAATCGATTGGTAAATCCTCAAATGTCGAACAAAGGAGTCTCCGACTAAAACTTAAGAGTCCCAGACTAAGATTCGAAAGGTGAAACAACCCAGATCCACTGCTAGCAAACGCGTTTTAAAGCCTTGAGGGGAAGCCTGAAAGGAAAAGCCTAAAGAGGACAATATCGGCTAGCGATGGATCTGGGTCGTTTCAAAAGGAGTCCTACATTGGCGTTAAGGAATGATCATGAGTTTATAATAAAAAAATACATATCTATATTGGTATGAGGTATTCTGGGGAAGCCCAAAGCAAAGCCATGAGAGCTTATGCTCAAAGTAGAGAGTGGAGAGTCGTGTTCGTCTAACAATATACACCAACAAGATATACCTTCGTTGTTTTCGGTGATTTAAGTATATTAACTTTAAAATTTAACATCTCGAAAGAATAAAACATGTTGAAAAGACTCGTATTGATACGTTTAACAGTCTTGTTAGGAGCGTGACAATGTTGGAGTTTTATCATATTCATACAAAAATACGACGTCGTTTTCTATTTCAAAATTTTTCCCAAAATCAGAACCAATTTGGGGACTCTCCTGGATCAAGCCCTAGATCCGAGACCTTATCTCAAACCTTAACCATGGCGATTGCTCGAACAGGAGTCTACGTCGATGACTATTTGGAATGTATGTAGTATGTTTCCTTTTCGCTTCCACTTTTTCCCTCCTCCTTGTTTTCTCTAATCTGCTTCTGCTTTTGTTTCGTTTCAATCTTTGTAGATGCCAGCACATTGCCTGCTGAGCTTCAGAGGCTACTCAACACAATTAGAGAACTCGACGATCGATCTCAGTGTAAAAACCTCGTTTTCTGATTTGAACACTCTTTAGATCGTCTGTGCTCGGATTCGTTAGTCTGAAATTTTCCTTTTGTTTTGCGTTTTTTGTGTTATATTTGGTTGTAGCGATGATTGATCAGACGAGGCAGCAGACGAAATACTGTCTTGGATTGTCGACACAGAGTTTGAAGAAAGGAATTAATAATAGTAATGCTGAGGATGAGGAGACCGCCTTTGAAAAATTGCGGAAGGATATTGAGGCGAATCAGGATAACGCATTGAGTTTGTGCACTGAGAAGGTTTTGTTGGCACGTCAAGCTGGCGACCTGGTATGGCATACTTAATTTGTTTCATTATCTCTCAATTATCGCTGATTTCAGACTTCCTGGTTCAATTCCTGTTCGTTTCTCCATTTTTAGTCTGGACCGCAATTTTCTATCTCCTCTGTTAATTCTCCTTGTTTCTTTCGCTTATCTTATCTTCGAGCAACCTCGAATTGCGAGATTGTCTGTTGAGAAGATATGGACGTGGAGATGGTGAAATTATTTTACGTTGAATCATTGATATTTTCGAAGTGTTGTACTGAAACATTTGTTCATCACGTAGCTACATGCCATTGATATTTTAGAATATATTTTCTAGACTTATCTTACAGGGTTTCTTGTGTTTTTACTTTTCCAGATAGATAGCCATATTAAACGACTTGATGAGGATCTAAACAACTTTGCAGAAGATCTGAAACAAGGTACACAGACTTAGAAGCTTGGATATCTCTGAGAAATGCAAGCCATTTTACAATGTTACGTTTGAAGGTTGATTTCTTTATTATCTGAAGAGTTGAAGGTGAGCAAATTAACAGTACTCCTCAAAGTCATTTGTGATAATTTAGCAAACGAACAAATGTTACATTGTTGGATGCTTCTATGAATTGCTCAGCTTTTCGGCTTTTCCTTCCATTCAGTTTGTCTGTTTGGATAATGCTCGACCTCCTACTATTTTTCAGAGGGAAAAATTTCACCAGATGAACCAGCAATTCTTCCACCATTGCCACTAGTTTCGAAAAATGAAAAGCGCAAATCAATATATATGGTACCTCAATCTAAGAGGCCAGATTACAGGGACCGGGATTGGGATAGGGAGCGTGATCGAGATTTGGAGCTCATGCCTCCTCCAGGAAGCCATAAAAAGGACTTTGCACCTTCACTTGATGTAGATCAGCCCATTGATCCAAATGAACCTACGTATTGCATTTGTCATCAGGTTCTGCTTTTGGATTCATGCATGCTTCTTTTTTAAAATTGAACTTATTTTATTAAACGATTCATTTATTTTGTTAGGGATTGGAAGACTGTGGTTAGTTCGTGGGTATATGAGTTAGAGTCAGTTAAAAAAATCAGGGTCTAGTGGTAATGCATGAGAGAATGGTAGCCCTCGTGCAAAGCTTTCATCCTAAAGTTCCTATCTACTGAATTACCGGGGGAAGGTGTAGAAAAATGGTCTAATTTGAAAGTTTCAATCTCATGCAACCACTCCACTCCGCAAGAGATACAGTTTTATGGAAAAAAAGTAGATTTTGCTATGTAAAAGGAAAAGGCTTATTTCTGGTTTTATATATTTAATAGCATTGCGACCTTATTGGATGAAGAAATATAGCTGTTTTTGAGAATTTCAGTGTAAAGTTGAGTGAGAAAGCAGGGGAGATAGATTGGAAGTTGGAGGCCAAGTCTTGAGCTCAAGAATGAAATTGTAGAGAGAGATGGTTTTAGCTATAATGTACCTTGAGTGGTGCAAGAAATTACGGAGTGAAGAGATGGGAACAAAAAGGGCAAAGCAAAACAGAAAAAATTAGTTTCAAAGATCAATAAGAGAGAGGAAAGACCGAAGCTATAGGGTTTTTGTCATCTTCCTCCTTCGCTTGGTGTTTGATGGAGATATTACAATGGAACACCAAATTCGATCTACACAATGTGATACCTTTGATTGGGTAGTGCCAGTTATGAGTATGAATTAGTTAGTGGATATATGAGATATTTAGAGTTGGTTAGATGAATTTTAAGTAGTAAGTGGTTATAAATAAGGAGGGAGATGTGAGGGAGAAAAAATATTTGGATTTTGTGTCGGAGACAAGGCTACGATCTGTGAGATCCCACATCGGTTGGAGAGGGGAATGAAATATTCCTTACAAGGGTGTGGAAACCTCTCCCTAACAGATGCGTTTTAAAAATCGTGAGGCTGACGGCGATACGTAACGGGACAAAGCGGATAATATTTGTTAGTGGTAGGCTTTGTCTGTTACATATGGTATCAGAGCCAGACATCAAGCGTTGTGCCAGCGAGGACACTGGCCCCAAGAGGGGGTGGATTGTGAGATCCCACATCGGTTGGAGAAGGGAACAAAGCATTCCTCATAAGGGTGTGAAAACCTCTCCCTACAGTAGACGCGTTTTAAAACCGTGAGATTGACAGCGATATGTAATGGGCCAAAGTGGACAAATTCCAAAATCGTATAATTTTTGTAATTTCTATAACTTGATTGCTGGTTACTGATATATTTACTGGTAACACAATTATCTGTCTTTGTAGGTGTCATTTGGAGATATGATTGCCTGTGACAATGAAAATGTAAGTCCTCTCTGGTATTATTGTGTTGTTCACTTCCTACCAATATTTTAAAAAATAGTTTTTAAACTTATTTTTGTAGACTAAGAAATCAAATATTNAAAAAAAAAAAAAAAAAAAAAAAACTAAAAACTAAATCGTTATCAAATGAGATCTTTAACGGTTACTTTTATGCCATTGACAGTGTCAAGGAGGTGAATGGTTTCATTATTCCTGCGTTGGACTAACTCCAGAAACAAGATTTAAAGGAAAGTGGTATTGTCCAACCTGCAAAGTATTACCACAATGTCAATAACGCAGGTGCACAGGCAAAAATTTCTGAGGTCAGTTGGGGAAAATTCAAGCGGTACGCTTCTAATATAAACCCTCTGATGTTGTTCATATTGTGAAGTCAATTTGTTCATATTAAGTGAAGTCAAAGTTTGATTGAAGTTGAATTTAAGTTGTAATTAATGATCTAGCATTCATTTATGTTGCAAGAGCTCCATCATACTTCATGTAGAGCTTCATTTGTTTTTAAGATGGTTACAAATGTATGTTGAATAATTGAAATCTAGATGTATGGTATTTGAGTCGTGTATTTTAAGTTTTAGGACTTTTTATTACTTACATGATAGACTAATTATTGTCGTAAAATAAGAAGGTTACCATTCTTGAAATGTCTTTTTGAACTTATATGAAGTCATGATGTTGTTTTGAAAAATAGACTAATTATTGTCATAAAATAAGAAGACTACCACTCTAGATTGTGGTGCTAGCTGTCCTCGTGTTGCCAATTAGATTTTGCATGTGATTACGACGTCTTCTCCATTGCCAGTTCTTCTAATGCCTAGTTGTCTTGACCTCTAATGAGCGGATTCAACATTTGGAGTCGATTGATTTCAAATCAAATATTTACTATATTTCAATGTCGGATCTCCGAGTTCGAATCTACCCAATAAATCAATGGTCTTTGTTGCTTTGTTTTTGTGGATATTATTTTTCCAAATCATTTCTTGAACCTAATTTAAATATTGTATATTTCATTGTGCTTAGTTGATTTTTTTTATACACATTGTGTGCGTATGAGGCATCCTTATGCATGTTTAGAGTGTTCGATAGACATGAAATTGATGTATATGGAACCGATGTTAATTACTGAGTATTTAATATCCAACATTTTCTTTTAATTATTTTTCAAGTAATAACCAAATTGTACGAGACAAGTAACAAGGGAGAAAACATCCATGTCATGTTCCACGTCTATTTTCTTATAAATTATATTTTCAGTATTCTTATCGGATTTTTTTTTCCCTAAAAGTACAATTTTTTTCAATCGGGGAGCTTCTTCGTTCCAAACTCGATTTGTGGCATTTTTTTACGGCAACAAGAAGAAAATGACAGGCAGACGTAGGAGACCGTTAGTCAACCAACTCGATTTGTGGCATTTTCTTCGTTCCAATTCATTTTACCGTTACTCAACCAATGATCAAACGAGCTCTCAAATTATTTCAATCTATTTACCAAATGTCACCAACTAAAAAGTGTCCCATTTTTTAAGCTTTAAAGTTAAAGTAGACCGAACCTCAAACTTCATAAACCAAAAGTATATTTTGCCGTTGTTCTCTAAGGTCATTTTTGTAAATTTGTATTAAAAAAATAAAATTGAAAAATTCAATTTTCAATTGCATTAAAACATTCATGTCATGTTCCACGTCTATTTTCTTAAAAATTATATTTTCAGTATCCTTATCGAGTTTTTGTTCTCTAGAAGTACAATTTTTTCAATCGGGGAGCTTCTTCTTCTTCCAAACTCGATTTGTGGCATGAACAATGAACCTTGCTCAAGAAGTCAAGGAAAACATCCTTGCTCGAGAACCTTGCTCGTCCCATTTTTTAAGCTTCATAAACCGAAAGTATATTTTGCCGTTTTCCTCTAAGGTCATTTTTGTAAATTTGTATTAAAAAAAATAAAATTGAAAAATTCATTTTTCAATTGTATTAAAAAAGATAATTAATTAGGGAGATTAATATTAATTGAGGTAAATTATTCACTAATTAACATTAATTAAATGTATTTATTATTAATTACCATTATATTAAATACCACTGAGCATTAACCATTTTGAAAGTTGCATCGTTTCAAATCCTTAGAATGGGCGCCAATAATGGCTTGGAGGGAAGAGCCGATAGGTAAAATTACTAAATTACCCCTCTCCTCTCTATTTTATGAAATTTATATTTTCAAATTAACAACCATTTTCTTCCTTCTTTTTATTTATATTTGTGATTTTTATTTAATTTGTTCAATCTAAATGATAATAATTAAGTAAAAGGAAGAAAAAAAAATATTAATTAAAAAAAAATATATTAACCTATTAAATAACTATATTGAACGTTAATTATATTTTTGTTCATAAAATATTATTAAATTTATTAAATAATCAAACTAAATTCAAATTATAAGGAAAAAAAATTATTAAAAAAAAAAAGACTTTGAATTAATTCATATAAGGAAGGGCAATATGGTCCATAAGAAAAGTATGAGGAAGGGGACCCACAGAAGAAGGAAGGATAGCGGTGGAATTTGATGAAAAGATTTTGAATTCATAGTTAGGAATAAGAGCGCCTTTGCAAAATCCCAGAAAAGGAATGATTCCCCCAATCAAAAACAAATCAGACAGCTCCAAACCCATAAATTCAAATCCATCAAAATCCCTAATTTCTTTCTCTTTCACTCTTCTTCTTCTTCTTCTTTGCTACTGATTCAACGTAATCTTCCACGGTTGTTGTTCAGTCATGCATCTCTACGCCATGAAAGCAACCCCAGAAACTCAAAGGTATTCTTTCTTTTTCTTCGATTTGATGCTTTTTTCAGAATACCCTTTTGCTCAGAAACCAAAACCCACTTTCCAGTTCATGTTACTTCAACTGTTCTGTATAGATTTAGTTTCGGGGTTTTGTTTTTTTGAGATGCCCGTCAGGTGTTTGTTTAAAATCCTGACTGAAACTGTAGGGTTGTTTAGTCTGAAGCGTTTGTTTTGATTTGTTTCAGGTCTTTTATGAGCAAACATTTGGTTTTGTTTTTTTTTTTGAGGTGCCCGTCAGGTGTTTGTTTAAAGTCTTGACTGAAACTGTAGGGTAGTTTAGTCTGAAGCGTTTGTTTTGATGTCTTTCAGGTCTTTTATGAGCAAAAATTTGAGTCCAATCCTTCGGCGGGAATTTGCTAATCTTGATAAAGATGCTGATACTCGTCGATCGGCGATGAAGGCGTTGAAAACTTACGTGAAGGAACTGGACTCCAAGGCTATCCCTGTTTTTCTTGCTCAAGTTTCTGAGAACAAAGAAACTGGTGCATTAACAGGGGAGTGCACCATTTCTCTCTATGAAGTTCTAGCTCGTGTTCATGGCGTTAATATCGTGCCGCAGATTGATCGGATCATGAGTTCTATTATCAAGACTTTGGCTTCAAGTGCTGGCTCTTTCCCTCTTCAGCAGGCTTGCTCAAAGGTTGTTCCAGCGATTGCAAGATATGGGATCGACCCCACCACTCCTGATGATAAGAAAAAGCATGTTATTCACTCTCTTTGTAATCCACTTTCAGAATCTTTGTTGGGTTCTCAAGAGAGCCTTACTTATGGGGCTGCCCTTTGCTTGAAAGCTCTGGTGGATTCGGATAATTGGCGGTTCGCTTCCGATGAGATGGTTAACAAGGTTTGCCAGAATGTTGCTGGAGCTCTTGAGGAGCAATCTACACAGACCAATTCTCATATGGGGCTTGTTATGACACTAGCTAAGAGAAATCCTCGGATCGTCGAACCGTATGCTAGATTGTTGTTGCAGGCAGGGCTGCGGATCTTGAAGTGTGGGGTAGTAGAGAAGAATTCTCAGAAAAGGTTGTCTGCTATTCAAATGATTAATTTCTTGATGAAATGCTTAGATCCTTGGAGTATATTTTCGGAGCTTCAGGCTATAATTGAGGAGATGGAGAATTGTCAGTTTGATCAAATGGCCTATGTCAAAGGTGCAGCTTATGAAACTCTACAAACGGCTAAGAGGATATCCGCTGATAAAGTGTCTAAAATGGATAAATCTCCAAGCTCAGTGACTGGATCAAACTTCATTGATGGCAGGCGAAGTCCATGGAGGAACGGGGGAAGCCGAACTCCCTCGTCCGAGTCTCCTGAATCCCGGACGCTTGATTCATTCTTTGATTATGGCTCGCTTGTTGGATCACCTTTTTCATCAGTACAAACTTCTCGTAACTCAAGATTTGACCGTGGGAGCGTGAATCGTAAACTTTGGAGTTATGAGAATGGTGGGGTTGATATATCCCTCAAAGATGGCTTGCCTTTGTTCTCGGAAGCTGCTCGTGGAACCGATGTTTCCGACACGATGTCTGTGCACTCTGGAAATCACAAATTTGGCCATAATGGTGAAGAATATGCTGATGATTTTACGGGGTTTTTTCAAATGAGTCCTCTTAAACGCAGTCTCTCAAGAAGTACTTCAACCAGCCCACTTGTAAGTTCTCTTAACTCAGTACTCTTTTACATTTAATACTTATGGCTAAATCGGGAAGGAGAACGAAACACCCTTTATAAGGAGTGTGGAAACCTCTCCCTAGTAAACGCGTTTTAAAATTCTTGAGGGGAAGCCCAAAGAGGACAATATCTGCTTATGATGATAGTTTATGTTCCATTTGTATTGTGATGGCGATTTGGTTCATGTCAATTCTGGTTTAGTTCCATAATGTTCATTAGCTTATACCAATCTTTCCTATCTCGTACCTCAGCGGACTCCACACAACATAGATGTCGAAAACACGATCTTCAACACTCCTCGGAAGCTCGTCCATTCCCTTCAGGATCGAAACGATGGGAGCTCTGACTATGCTAGCAAAAGTTGCAGACACAGACGTAGGAGTTTATCATCAGGCAATTTGGAGTGGAGTCCTCCAGATGATCAGAAACTCAGCAAAGACGATGCGGGAGACAGCTTAGACAACAACGATAACGGCGAGCAATCACACGGTGGTTCCGAATCAATCTCTTCAACTGATGGTGTCCCTGCCCATGGTGATGTCCAAGCTGCTATACCTGTGGCAGTGGCTTATCATAGTAAACTCAAACCTCAATGTACAGGCATTCAGATGGCATATAAGAAAACTGGTTTGAAATTGGTCTGTGGCTTCTCAATTTTTCTTTTCACAATATTCACTTCATTGCTGTGGATTGATGATCGTGCCCAAGGCTCCTATCTTGTGCCAACGTAGTGTTGTTCTTGCCTCACCTGGAATTGGCTTTAGAAGTTAGAAGCAAAAGCAAATCTATTAGAGATCGATTTGGATAATCCTCACGTTCTTGAGCTGTAATCTCGAGTTTAGTTCATTTTGGTCCCGTTGTTTATAATTTTTTTGTTTATTTAGTCACTTACTCGGTGTCTGTGACACTCAACTTTTTCTTTGTTGTTTGTAATTATTGCACGTATATACATTTTTCGACCCCAAAAGTAGGATCACTTACTAGATAGTTTTAATGTTTAGTTTCAAATATTGTTTCTTTAGGTAAAAGTTGGGGCGTTTTAGACTATTAACAATGCTTTCTATGCCTTCTATCCACAAACGTTTCTTTATTCTAAGCTCTTCTCACCGGCTCAAGTTGGTGCGAGCGAGTAAAAAGAGTTCGTGGGTCAATTTAGAAAAACTTTTCAACCCTTTAAGAATAAAAGGCAAATATATCCTCTTAGGCACTAGGTTTTAAGGGTGTACAATCAACCCGACAACTTGGACCAACCTTACCTGAACTACAAGGGTTGGGTTGGGTTGGATTGGATTAGCTTTTCGGGTTGGTTTGGGTTTATTTTTTTTAACCCAAACTAACTCGGTTCGGTTTCGGGTTCATGAGACAAAACCCTATTAGGTTTTGAGTATAGTTTCTATATTGGTGAGATGTTTTAAAATGTTACACTTTTACCATTTTTACCCTAAGTTTTGAGGCTTGTAGTTTCTATACTAGGGAGAGGTTTTTGGCCCAACGTTCTTGTTAGCACATTGTTCGATGTCTGGTTTTGATATCATTTGTAACTGTCCAAATCCACTGCTAACACATATTGTCCGCTTTGGTCCATTATATATCGTTGTCAGTCTCACTATTTTAAAACGTGTGTACTAGAGAGAATTTTTCCAGACTCTTATAAGGAATGTTTAGTTCTTCCCTCCAACTAACGTGGAATCTCACATTTTTCATATTAGGTCCTTCAAAAAATATTACATTTTTACCCTAAGTCTTAAGTTTAGTTTTTATTAGGTCGGTAAGTTTTAAGGTCTAGCTTCCATATTTGATCTAAAGGCTTCAAACGTTGAATTTTTACTCTAAATTTAAGTTTAGTTTTCATTTGACCCGTCTCTCATATTTGGTAAAGGTTTCAAAATGACTTTTAACCCGGAATTTTGAGTTTAATTTTTACTTGATCCCGAGATTTTGAGTCTATATGTAATTCAAATGTTTCAAAATAGTTTTGAGCATTAATTATTTTAAATTAATCAACTAAAAATTAATTTCAAAACTCAAAAAGTGAGTATTAATGAAAAGTAAAAATATAAATTATTGAAATTAAAGACTAAATGAAAACTAAACATAAAGTTAATTTAATAATTAAATTTAAAAATAAAAAATAAAAATGCAATAATTAGAAACCCAAAACTAAATATAAATTAAATTCAAAATCTAACGACCAAAAAGAAATTTTTGTGTCAATTAAAATCCCTTTTTAAGGGTTTAAAAACTCATTTAAGACGTGTCTTAAGTTTCATTTTAGTCCCTAAACTTTTAAGTTTGCTCGGTTTAAATCAATAAAATTTAAAAATTATAATCAATTTTGTCCACTAAATATTTATTTCAATTAATTTAGACGACTTCACGATTATATTTATACATAATACGTTTCATATAACAAACTAAGGATTACAATGCTCGGGAAATTTGGAGGGTTTTTGTTGATTAATTTGTAAGTAATGTTCTAATTTAATTTCAAAGATATTTATCGTGTGATTTTTTGGAAAAAAATTAACCATAAATAACGGTAGAGACTAATGTTAAGATTTGTTAAGGATATATCGATTAAATTTCGATATTTGAAAGATGACTCGAACAACCTGAACGAACTCAACAAAAAATTTTTGAAGTTGGGTTGGGTTCATGTGACACCGAGTAAAGGAGAGGTACATGAATGAACCGATACCACATCTAAATAAGAGCGGTCCTAAAGATAGAATGACTAAGAAAAACTCAAAAGAAATATATTCGAATAGACCGTGCTTTCCTTTAACACAGTTCATCAAATTAAATAAACAATAAAAATGATAAATCATCAATAAAAAACAACCTGCAAAAATAGTAATACATTGACATAGTTCAACATTGTCATAAAACTAAATACAGCTAAATATGCGACATTTGTTGAGAATTGGTTAAAGTAAGAAAAAATATGAGGATAAATTATCAAATTAAATAAACCATCAAAATGATTAAAATAATAATAAAAAAAAGTATTATCCGTGGCGTCAAACTCGTGGGTGTCCTTAGAGAGGCCGAGGTACCACCCTGGCAAACCTATTAATATGAAAAGATTCTTAATATAATTTATATATGTTTATTTGGCTCGGGACAACTCGAAGGTTTTATCCACGAACCTGAAACCAAATCGATTAAGTTCGGATTCAGAAAAATGAACCCAACCCTACTCGAAATGTTAATCCAACCTAACTCAATCCTTATAGTTCGGGTTGAGTTGGTCCAGGTTGTCGGGTTGAATATACACCCCTACAATTTTATGTTGGGTGGGGTGTGGAAACCTCTCATTAGCGGACACATTTTAAAAACCTTGAGTGGAAGTCGAAAAGGGAAAGCCCAACGAGGACAATATCGGCTAGCTGCAGGCTTGGGTTGTTACAATGAACATGTTAGAAGGATTCGGGTTGGTCTATGACAATAGTTTTGACTATCGACTTTTAGGATGATAATGCTCGGGTTAGCTAAGCTATAATTTTTTTTAAAAATAGAAACCTAATTAATTAAGAATAATAATTTGTTGAATATGATCATAAGTTTAAACTTATTTTCAATTAAAGAGAGGTTAGGTGGCTATTTAAATTCGTTCTCCTCTCCGACCGATGTGAGATCTCACAATCCACCCCTCTTCGGAGTCTAGCGTCCTTGCTGACACTCGTTCCCTTCTCCATTCAAAGTGGGACCATCCCAATCCACCTCTTTCAGAGCCCAGTGTCGCACTCAGCCTCATGTCTACCCTCCTTCGGGGCTCAGCCTCCTCGCTGGCACATCGCTCGATGTTTAGCTCTGATACCATTTGTAACAGCTCAAGTCCACCGCTAGCAGATATTGTCCTCTTCGGCTTTTCCCTTACGAGCTTCCCCTCAAGCATTTTAAAACGTGTATGTTAGGGAGATGTTTTCACACCCTTATAAAGAATGTTTCGTTCTCCTCTCCAACCGATGTGGGATCTCACAATCCACCCCTCTTCAGGGCCTAGCATCCTCGCTGACACTCGTTTCCTTCTCCATTCGATGTGGGACCACCCCAATCCACCCCTTTTAGAGCCCAGTGTCAGCACTCAACCTCATGTCCACCCTCCTTCAGGACTCAGCCTTCTCGCTGACACATCACTCCGTGTCTAGCTCTGATACCATTTGTAACGGCCCAAACCCACCGTTAGCAGATATTGTCATCTTTGGGTTTCCCCTCAAAGTTTTTAAAACACGTATGTTAGAGAGATGTGTATGAAAGTGTACATACCAGACATTATTAGTATAATATTTTACAATATGTGGTTGACGTATGAGAGAATCATGTTCAAATAATAACCTAAGTGGTCTATAAACACTATTGATACGATCTACTTTGTAATTGTTAAAAGTGATTTGATCCAAATCGTTCATGTGAAGACATGTGAGCTGTGAGTATTCTATATAATGAGTTTGTACAAGACTAGATCACAAAATATTTAATTTTTATTTATAAATTTGTTAATTGAGAAAATTAATATTTTATAGGGTCGTTGTATACGACTTAATCTTAATGTTGAGTGAGTTATGAATTTATACCCGTGAAACTTGTCCTTCGATCTGTATGAGTGAGAATGAGTTTTGTAGCTGATTTAATATATCTATCATTTTGGGGATCTGATCAAATAGAAAACCGATAACATAAATTTTTGAGGTGGAATTGACTCGTTCTCATACAGAATAAGCAAATGGGTAGTTTTTTAAGTACGGGTTTTTATAGATTTAGAAAGAACCGAGTCCGAGACCATAGTTTTTTAAGTCTCACAGTGAATGAATGTCCTGATTCATGTTACATGTGTTTGCATTTTCTGACTCAATCAGTTACGGGTATTTATAATACTCAACATTTTTCAACTCATTCAAAATTAATTTGAACCTCCCGAGCTAAAATGCTTACATTTCATCGGAGGGTTCGTATGTTTACATTCACATTCCATATTTGTATCGTAATATTATAAAAACATAAATATAAGAGAAATTCCCTCATTTATGAAAAATTATTTAGGAAGGTCGTTATAATGTAACCGACAATTTTGAACCATAAATGTATGATAGAGAAACGGTAAAAGTAGTTTCATTGAATAAATTTTCTTCATCTAGCCCGGTTGTCACATGGATCAAATTCAAATCCCAAAACGCATAGGGACCAATGTGAAAAATAGATAAAAGTTCAAGGACCAAATCTAAATCCCAACAAATTTTGAGACCAAAGTGAAAATAGATAAGAGTTCAAGGATCAAATTTAAATTCCAAAAAGCTTAAGAATCAACGTGAAAATAGTTAAAAGTCTAAGGACCAAATCTATATTCTAAAAAGGACCAAAGTGAAAATAGATAAGAGTTCAAGGACCAAATTTAAATTCCAAAAAGCTTAGGCATAGTTAAAAGTCTAAGGACCAAATCTAAATTCCAAAAAGCACCAAAGTGAAAATAGATAAGAGTTTAAGGACCAAATTTAAATTTCAAAAAACTTAAGAACCAAAGTGAAAATAGATAAGAGTTCAAGGACCAAATTTAAATTCCAAAAAACTCAGGGACCAACGTGAAACTAGATAAGAGTTTAATGACCAAATCTAAATCACAAAAATCTTTTAGACTAAAGTGAAAATAGATAAGAGTTCAAGGACCAAATTTAAATTTCAAAAAGCTTAGGGATCAACGTGAAAATAGATAAAAGTTCAAAGACCAAATCTAAATCCCAAAAACCACCCAAGTGAAAATATATAAGAGTTCAAGGACCAAATACAAATTTCAAAAAACATCAGAGACCAAAATGAAAATAGATAACAATTCATCAAGGACCAAGTCTAAATCCCAAAACGCTTTCGGACCAAAGTGAAAATAGATAACCGTTCAAGGACCAAATCCAAAGTTAAAAAACTACAAGGACCAAAGTGAAAATAGACCAAAGTTCAAGGACTAAATCCAAATTCTAAAAAAATGTTAGAGGACCAAAGTGAAAATAGATGATAGTTCAACGACCAAATCCAAAGTTCAAAACCTTCAGGAACCAAAGTAAAAATAGACAAAAGTTCAAGGACAAAATCCAAATTCTAAAACAACGTTAGGGACCAAAGTGAAAATAGATAACAGTTCAACGACCAAATCCAAAGTTCAAAAACTACAAGGACTAGAATGAAAATAGACCAAAGTTCAAGTACTAAATTCAAATTCTAAAAAAAGATTAGGGACTAAAGTGAAAATAGATAACAATTCAACGATCAAATCCAAAGTTAAAAAACTACAAGGACCAAAGTGAAAATAGACCAAAGTTCAAGGACTAAATCCAAATTCTAAAAAAACGTTAGGGACCAAAGTGAAAATAGATAAAAGTTAAAGGACCTAAATGAAAAAAAAAAGTTACAATTTTAGAGAGAGAAAGGATAGAAAGGGAAAACATATTAGAAGTGGAAAACATGAATGTAGCATCATCATCATCACCATCATCATCACATTTTTTCATTTCTACAATTTCTTTTTTTTTTTCTCCTTAAATTTTACCTTTTCGACAAATAAAAAAAAAAAAAAATCTTGAAAATCTCAATCTCCACCTGATAATAATATTAAAATGTATAAAAAAAAAAAAAAAAAATACCAAAGTTTAGGGCAAGCAGGATAAATTTCTTACCAGCGTTTTCCATGTCCAGAGCTTATCTTTGATTCCAACCCCATAACTCTAAAATACACACAAACGATCAAAAAGCAAGTTTTGTGTTTCTCCTTTCACTCACCAACATCAAAGACTCCATCATCCCTTTTTTTCCTTTTTTCTTTTGGTAAATCTTCCATCAGATCCGATTTTCTTCATCGCCGATCATCAGTTTCTCTGTTTCCGGATCCATCTGTAAGTTTTTTCTCTGATTTTCTCGCTTTTTTGAGACCCATTTGTCCGTTTTCGTTACTTCCATCGTAATCGGATCATTACTGATTTTGGCTCTTTTTGTGTTTTTGTGTTTTTCTTGTGATGATCGGTTTTCATTTGTTTGGTTTGTTATTTTTATGATTTCTTTTTTCCTTTTTGTGTTGGGTTTTTTTTTTTTTTTTTTTTTTCATGTATGATCGCCCCGATGAAACCTTTTTCGTTGTTAATTTTCGCTTTTGCTCCGACGTTTTGCCTGATTTGTGTTGTTTTTCTTATCAGACTTTGTTTATGATTTATCAAGTTATGAAGGGTCAAGAAAGCGTAGGGACCTGTGTTAATTTTGCAACGGGATCAAGCAATCTTTTTTAGGTACATTTTGTTCATACTTCTTGGTATTTTGATGAACAAAACTTTTCAACTCTATTTACTCTTGAATGTATATTTCCCCAATTTTCTGGTATTTTATTTTTACTATGTTGTTTTTCTTTCTCTGATTGATATCAACGTACATGTAATCGTCAAACAAGAAAGTCTGTTTTGTCAGAGATTCCTTTTCTAGAATTGATGTTATTGGTTTCAATATCTAAGGTTATGTTTATGCAACATGTTTATCATTTTTCCTCCAATATTATTGGATTTGTAATGTTTTTGGATGACTTCTATTTATCGGGTAAATAAAGCAGGATGTGATGTGTATGGGGTGACAATGCCTGAACTGCGAAGTGGAGCCAGGAGATCGAGACGGCTTGATGATCTTCAGCCTTGTACACAACCACTTGATCAAGGAGAGAATTTGGCAGTGCCGGCCCCTAATAGAACCAGAAGAAGGGTTGGTGGTGGAAGAGGAAGAGGTGGTAATGCAGCTGTAGCGAAAGGTCCCTCGGTGGCAATTCCTGCAAGGCCAACGGCTGCCCGGAGAGGACGCGGAATCAGATTGATAGATTTAGATCCTGAACCTTGTGAGGTTCTTCCTGAAGCTGGTGCCCTTGGGGCAGCAGAGCCTGTTTTCAATCGAGTTGAGGCTGTTGCAAATAAAGATATGGCCATAGAGGGTGGAAGTCCGGATAAAGTAATCGGAGTTGAAGAGGAAGCAGGCACAGCTCCTATTCCTGACAGGGTATCCCCTTGTCTTCTTGACCTCGTGCATTCGTTGTTGTATGTCATTTTAGAATATTCGGTTACATCAATGTGGAGGCTTCACTATCAGTTACATTAACGAAAAACCCAAGTCTATAGTTTCCATCACTGTGGTTCTCATTTGTTCTGGACGTATAATGCATTTTTTTTTNTTTTTTTTTTTTTTTTTTTTTTTTTTTTTTTTTTTTTTTTTTTTTTTTTTTTTTTTTTTTTTTTTTTTTTTTTTTTTTTTTTTTTTTTTTTTTGTCTTTCTTCAATTAAAACCACATTACAATGTGGTTGGGATGTACGAGTATTTGACTGATGTGTTTCGTTTGATCTCTGCAGGTACAAGTGGGCAATTCTCCTGTATATAAGGTTGAAAAGAAACTTGGCAAGGGAGGTTTTGGCCAAGTCTTTGTTGGTAGAAGAGTCAGTGGTGGAACTGATCAGACAGGTCCGGATGCAATTGAGGTATCGATCACTACATGAATCCTTATTGCAATGATTTGATGAATTAATCGTGTCAAAGCATGTTTCCTGATTAAAATGAACTTACAGGTTGCTCTGAAGCTTGAGCACCACAATAGTAAAGGTTGCAGTTATGGTCCTCCTTATGAATGGCAAGTGTATAGGTAAGAGTTATTCGATAACCTTTTTCTAAGTTTTAGTATTAAGCTAACAATATTGTTTTACGTTACTGAACTGCTATGGCTTTCTTGTCTTTTGTCTTATTAAGTGCTCTAAATGGATGCTATGGAATTCCTTGGGTTCATTACAAGGGTCGTCAAGGCGATTTCTACATTCTGGTGAGGCTTGAACTAGATCGCTCCTTAGCAGCTAAGTTTTCAAATGTATTTATGTTGACATTTTGTAACTGGATACCAGGTCATGGACATGCTCGGGCCGAGCCTGTGGGATGTCTGGAACACTCTTGGTCAATCGTAAGATAAATGGCATTTCTGTCTCGAACGGTATTATTCATGCAGATTTGGCCTATTGTTCAACGTTCTTAATTTTGCGCATCTTCAACAGGATGTCTCCAAGTATGGTTGCTTGCATTGCAGTGGAGGCAATATCAATTCTTGAGAAGCTTCACATGAAGGGGTGAGTTCCCTTAACTCCGTATAATTACCAAAACTTTTTCTTCAAAACATANAAAAAAAAAAAAAAAAAAAAAAAAAAAAAAAAAAAAAAAAAAAAAAAAAATCCAAAGGTTACAGATTTGTTTTATAATTTAATCCATGACTACATAGCCCCGAACGTTCATTCTCGTTTAAGCTCCTAATTATCTCTTACAATCGTTTATCGTCTTGTAAATAAAGGTTTGTGCATGGAGATGTGAAGCCCGAGAACTTCTTACTTGGTCAAGCGGGGACAGCAGATGAGAAAAAACTGTATCTTATTGATCTTGGTTTAGGTATGCTCTCATCAATTCCATAGCATCGACCTATTTTCCCAGTATGAATCTCTTGTACTTGACCAAAAGTTCACTACTTGATAGTTGACTTACTCTATTTTATTGCTCGTTCTACAATCATGTTCGGTTCAGCTTCTAAATGGAAAGATGTAGCTAGTGGTCAACATGTCGAATATGATCAAAGGCCTGACATATTCAGGTTTGTGGGACTTTTCACTTTCATGTATATTTTTTTTGAAGTATTTATATGTTTCAATGGAAATATATTTTTTTCTACCAGGGGGACGATAAGGTATGCAAGTGTACATGCACATTTAGGTAGAACTGGAAGTCGGAGAGATGATCTCGAGTCGTTGGCTTACACGTTAATATTCCTTATAAAAGGAAGATTACCTTGGCAAGGATATCAGGTCGATCAGCTTTCTTAATGCACTAGTATAATCTTCTTTAAGTTTAATGATTAAAACCATTTGTTTAACAAAATTTTGAACAATGAGTTATTTTATTTTGTTTTGTTTTATTTATTGTTTATGCATACAATTTAGAAGGACATGCAATTTAATCCGGGGAAGAAAACCGACAAATAAATAGACCAATGACATTTTCGAAATTTCCAAATTAAATATCTAACTCCTATATCCATGGACAAATAAATGCAGGGTGATAACAAGAGTTTTCTTGTATGTAAGAAAAAGATGGTCACTTCTCCAGAGTTGATGTGCTGCTTTTGCCCAGCACCATTCAAGCAATTTCTTGAAGCTGTAATAAATATGAAGTTCGACGAGGAGCCAAATTATTCAAAACTAATATCCTTTTTTGAAGGCCTGATTGATCCATGTATACCACTCAGGCCAATTCGAATTGATGGAGCGTTAAAGGTGGCCTATCGTTTTCTAATTCCTTCCCACCTTACCTCTCTTTTACAATTGCCTTTCCACCAATGTGTGCACAAGTTGGAATTTAATTTGTAGGGAACTGACTTCATCAATTTATACGGTTTCCTTGCTGTTCTAGGTTGGGCAAAAGCGTGGTAGGCTGCTTATAAACCTGGAAGAAGATGAGCAACCAAAGAAGAGAGTGAGGTTAGGTAGTCCTGCCACGCAATGGATTTCGGTTTATAATGCACGTAGGCCCATGAAGCAAAGGTGCGTTTGATTTTCTTAATCGCTGATTACTTTGAATGTTCCATGGTCTTGCATTGCTTTTGTTTTATTGCTTAATAATCACTCTCTTTTATGTCTACCCCATTTTTAATGAATTTATCTCAGTGGTATTGTGGTTTGACTTTTGAACTACCAAGCTGTGCATTGTATCAAGTAGCTCGTCCTAATTTGCATTAAAAATATTATTATGTTAGGCTCTGTTTGATAACTATTTGATCTTTCGTTTTTAGTTTTTAAAATGTGGGCTGGTTTTCTTACCGTCTTTTCACTATGATTTCCATCTTTCCTAAGGAAACATTTGCATCCATAGTCAAATTTGAAAAACACAAACATGTTTTTAAAAACTGTTTTTTTTTTTTTTTTTTTTGTTTTTTTGTTTTTTTTTGTTTTCAAACTTACCGTGATGCATTATCCAAGGTACTTACAAAAGACCTTCCTAAACAAGGAGAGAAGTATGACTATAGGAAGCAAATGTATTAGACAATTTAAACCAAGATAGTGTGTGATAAACAACCTTTTCGAAGAGCTTAGTATAAGTTTGTGTCTTTTCCGTGAATACTCTTTGATTTCTTTCTTTTCATAGATTCCAAAAGAAAGCCATAATGAAGTTTTTCCATTCTTGAGCTTTTGCATTCTTGAAGGGGTGGTACGTTAAGGCCATGTCCAGTTACTCGTTTACCTCCCTAGGAAAAGTGAGATGCTATTCAAAGATATTGAGAATCTTTGTCCACAACTTATGAGCGTATCAGTATGTGCACTTCCTATATAAGTGGTTTTGTGATTCGTTGTCTTCCTTGCATAATGAGTGTCAACTTGGAAAGTAGAGTAATGGATTTGTAGATTTTCATTTGTGCTTATGGCTTTATCTCTATTTTACGCAAGAAAATTTTCACTTTTTTAGGATTTCCTTTCCATATATTGTCTTTGCTAGTGAGCTTTATTGTTTCTACCTTCCCTTACGTCCATCATCAAATATTTAGTAGAGAAAACTCTGTTAGCACTAGCAAGCCATTTCAGTGTGTCTCTTCGGCCCATCCGTAGCTTTATTATCCTTTAAGTTCCTTTCCTACCAAGCTTCAGATCCCAAATTTATTATTTTTATTTATTTATTTTAACGTGGCCGTTTTGCCATGAGAGAGTCTATACAAAAGTGGATACCGCAAGGCTAGTGTGGTGTTGTCAATCCAAGGGTAGTCCAAAAAGGTGTACTTCTTCCATCACCCACCCTAGGGTAAATGTGATTGGTGACGAGGTGTTGGTGCTTTTTTATATATTTCCATGACCTCTTTGCAGAAGGTCTGGGATCTATTTGTACATAATGTAGGAGTATATTTAGCTTTTATAAGTTTTCTCACAAGGCCTTGCTTTTTTGATAATATCTCAATATCCATTTACTGAGAGTTTTGTTCTTCTCCTTTATCGAATATAGACCAAGTCCTCCTTGTCTTTCGGTAGGTGTATGGTATTCAATCGAACAAGATGTGTGATTTCCACAGATAGTTTTTGAATAATCTTTCTATTTCCATAGTCACTTTTTGTGGAATTTTGAATAGAGACATGCATTAAGTGGGAAGGTTGAACAATTTGGCTTGTATTAAGGTGAGCCTTTCGCTTTTGGAAGTATAATATGATGACCATGTCGATAACCTTCTTTCTATTTTTTCAATAATTGTCTCAGACGGAGAAGGATTTGGGGTTCACATTTAAGGGCAATCCTCGTTACATATTCGACCATTCAACCTTAATTTTCAAAAACAAAAAAACCTAAAACCAAATAGTTATTAAACGGTGGGCCCATTTTCTTTGGTTCATACATTGGAATGATGTTACATTAGAAAGAACGAAGTCGATGAAACTTCCGTAGGAAAAGTCGTGAAGCACAATTCATGAGCTACCAAGGAAAGTACATAATTGGGTTAATTTGACACTGACCAAAAAGGAGAATAATGATATTATTGTGATGAAGAAAAAGTTATATTTCTTGTTTCTAAAACATTTCGTAGCAATCGAAGACAATTTTGTTGGAGCTGATGCATCAATCTTTGCTTCTGATTGTAAGGAAAATGATATAAGACCGTATATTAGCAATGGGAAGAAGAAGAATGCGTTGGCTCAACAATGCTTGAATATAAATGAACCACTCTTAGACGCCATATGTTACACGGTCCAAATCATGTTTTATGGATTAGTTTGACGCTACTAGGGGAATTTCATAATCTTGCATAATGTCTTTGAACAGAAATGATTTTTTTACCATATTAGTTTGAATGTTCCAATTAATACTGAAACTTCACAGTGTGTGTTTTTGTTCTACAAGAAAACAATAGAGAAGAGATACAATGTGTTTTTTTATTATATTTACATGGTAAGTTGCTGGACTTGTAGGTACCACTACAATGTTGCAGACTCGAGATTGCGCCAACATATAGAAAAGGGCAACGAAGATGGATTGCTTATAAGTTGTGTGGCCTCTGCAGCGAATCTCTGGGCCCTAATCATGGATGCTGGAACAGGTTTCTCTTCCCAGGTTTACGAGTTGTCGTCGGTTTTCCTTCACAAGGTTACATAACATTACAGCGCTTTGTTTTCTGATAACTTTTCGTCGTGTCTTACAGTGTTTCCATGAAATTGTACTGTGTTAAATCATCTTGATGAAATTGGATTTTTGTCAGGATTGGATTATGGAACAATGGGAAAAGAATTTCTATATTAGTTCAATTGCTGGAGCAGCTAATGGTAGTTCCCTGGTTGTTATGTCAAAAGGTCAGTGGCTCGACACTTGAATTTTTGCATTTTAATTCAGATATTAGTGAACCTGTGGTTCTTCAATTTCTTCTCTTTGTGCCAACTGTTTTGCACGTAGTTTCTTTTTTCTAAGTTTATTTATATGGGACTCCAGCGAAAAACGTACTCCCCTTATCTAGCAGCCACACTCCTATCATCTCCATGCTGGGTGTCACGGTTATGCTTGTCCAAGGCGTGTTGCCTATGACCGCATGACGGATGTCCCGGTCTTGCCTGTCTAGGACATATTGTCCATGGTTGCATGCCCATTCCAAACCCCTTTTACCTGCTTTCATTCTAGATAGGCCTTTACCTTTTCATGTTGGGTCAATACGGGGTTGTATGACCGTTCACCAAAACCATGTCTACACTCGCTAGGGCTAAAATGCCCCAAAATGTACTATAGGGGGATATGATTAGTTGTCACTTCTTCCTACCCTGAGTTATATGCTACTTGAGCCGTGGTATTTCTTAATTTGCTTATAGTCATATAATGTTGTTTTCTTCCGCTCTTCAAACCGTTTTCAAATGTATTTTCTTGCGCAAGTTTTCTAAATCTTTTCTCGCAATGTGACTCGAAGCCTGAACATATGCCGATGTTGTCCGCAACGTTTAAATTTCTCACAGTTGACTTGTTCGCTTGGTTAGAACAAGTGCCGCATTTCCACTATTGCAAGAGTGCGATTGTGACACAGCACTCCTTGCTTTTCCTTCCATCGAGACCTTCTAAAATTTATTTTCTAGTTCCTCATTCCACTGATTCCTCTGGGTTTGACTTCAATTGGTGCTAATCTTCTTTTTCAATAAACGATATTATAGCTCTGAGGAGAATTTATTTCATTCCTTGGTTCTTGTTCGTCTATCACGACCCATTAATAGGCGCTTATGATCTTGTGTTCTTATTGAGCTTCGGCGTAATCTTGCAGGAACACCTTATACTCAGCAATCCTATAAAGTTAGTGAATCTTTTCCTTTCAAGTGGATAAATAAGAAATGGAAGGAAGGGTTCCACGTTACGTCCATGACCACCGCTGGAAGTCGCTGGGGCGTGGTTATGTCTAGGAATGCTGGCTTTTCTGATCAGGTACGATTTCGTATTAATTTATGAATTGTTTTTACTTTTGCTTACAATTTTCTGTTATTGTCTTCTGAAAATTCTTTCTTGGTTCGTTCTTGTCCTGTATGAACTCAATCACTCAAGGTTGTGGAGCTTGATTTTTTATACCCAAGCGAAGGTATTCACCGCAGATGGGAAAGTGGCTACAGAATAACATGCATGGCAGCAACTGCAGATCAGGCTGCCTTCATATTAAGCATACCCAAACGCAAATTGATGGACGAAACTCAGGAGACTCTGCGAACGTCTGCATTTCCCAGCACACATGTGAAGGTACGAACCCACCTTCATAACGAAATTTATCATACACCTACACGTTTTATAGCACAACTAGAAAACTCACTAGGCCTTTCCTAACTTTAATGTTTAGAATTTACATCAAACTTTTATTGATCATATGAAAATGGAAAATGCTTATCCATAAAAATCAGAACACTAATCGATTACCTCATTCAAACGTGATTCATTCGTAGCAATCTTGTGGTAACTGCTGAACCCAATGTGTTTCTGTTTTCGCAAAACTTTGAACTAGTATTGATGGCTGGTTTTCTGCAATATATGTTGTATCATCATCGCAGGAGAAGTGGTCGAAGAATCTCTATATTGCATCGATATGTTACGGGCGAACAGTCTGCTAATTATGATTGATGGACAGTGTAATTTGATTGTATATTTTGGTATGATGTGCCCCAGCAGAAGGGGATGCAAAAAGTGAAAAACAGAACAAAACCTTTTTTTTTTAGAAATGTGGAAGCTGAGAGAGTTGAGAGTTGTTGTTGATGATGATGATGATATGATGATCCAAGAAGGGATTTGTTGGGAGAGAGGGAGATAAGCTATGCAACGCCCCATTCCATTGGTTTAACTTGTAATGGTGTGGTGCGCGATGCAAGAAGAGAGGATGATTGTTGGAATGGCATGAAAAACAGAGAGCTATTCTTGTGCTCATAATGGGGCACCTTCCATAATGGCTTCTAAGTGAAACAAAACAACAAAAAAAAGAGACAAGTTTTGTACAACTTGATTGCAACCTCTCTAATCTTTTACTTACCATGTAAAGTCCTCCTCTAAACTTACATTAAAAATGGGCTTCTTTTCATTCTTTTCATTATTTCATTACCCATTTTCACTTCTTTCTTTCTTTGTTTCATAAACATGGTAGCATTTGTGTTCGTTTTTGTATAGATGAGGGGCTCGAGGCTCCATGGATGATTATCGTTCACTTGCGTTTTGCTTCGAGGGTTTTAACTTGTTGCGTTCGTGCTAAATTTCCCGATTACGCTTCCATTGATGCCTTCTTTGATAACGTTGTTGGACATCAAAAGTATCAACAATAACTATAGAAACTTGAACGTTCAAAATTTGTGATTAAGTGAGTTCAGTTAGACGTGATACTAGAACGTCATAAACGTGGTTAAATCATAAGTTAGTCTTTAAAATTTGAAACTTTCTTCTTGAATCGGGGCCAAAAGCTTCGTAGGCAAAACTTATAGTCTTAACTTACTTGTTGAGGCAAGGTAGCTGTTCTTGGCTGTTGAGTTTAGGCAGCAAGTGCTATGGAACTCAGGTGTAGTCGGAGGTTCCTCGGAGTTGTCTCGTTCCTGCTTTTAGGAGCAAGCTACCTTAATTAAGTAACTGGTATTTGAGTTAGGTTTGTAACCTGAGTAGCTATGTTCGTCTCCTATGAGACTAGATATCTTGAGTAGGTGTGGGCTCTTCCTGCGAAGTGAGTGTCGCACAATTGCAAGTCGGCTGCCATCGCCGTCAAAGTGCGATTGTGACAAAAAAGTTCAAAATGTTAATTTTAGATTGTAGGCCTTAAAGTTCAAAATGTTAATTTTAGATTGTAGGCCTTTGAAGATAGATTATTACGAGCCATATTTGGCATTCAAGTATCCACTTCTAAAGAAACCTGTCTAAACCTACCTATAGACGGTAGGGGTCGAGTTATTGATGTGAGATGGATCCAGAAAAAAGGGGGTTCGAGTTATAATCCAGAAATGATTCGTGTATATATTTCACAGAAACGTGAAATCAAAGTAGGCGATAAGGTAGCGGGAAGACATGAAAATAAAGGTATTGTTTCAAAAAATAATGGAAGGACCCGTTAATATGATATGATTTTCAATCCATTAGGAGTCCCCTCACGAATGAATGTAAACTATTAGTACTTAATAAGTTTTTAATATTCATGTCGTGTCAATACGGAGGTGTATAATCGGTTACCAAAATTGGCTAAAATTTATCTAACACTAATTCCTTTCAAATTGTTTTCAATGCATTTACTCGCTCACGTTTTTTAAAACATTTCTTTGAAACATGACCCTAGGCTCGACCATACGTAAAGGTTGTCCACAAAGTTCGACTTTCGTACGACTGGTTTGTTCACTGGTTTAGAATAAGTGCAGTACAATCGTTGTCCCGTACCACAAGACTACGATTGTGACAAGTGGTATAAGAGTCAGGTTGGCTTCTTGAATCATAGTACATAAACATGTTTGCTGCAAAACAAGTGGCAAGTCTCGGGCTGACTGATTGGTAGAGATCGAAAATCAGTTACTCTACTTGAATATTAATGGAATGAAGCTTTTGGAATCTCGTATGAATGAAATTGCCACTAAAATCGACAGGATCGATAATATGATAGATATTTTGGCTCAACCAAGGGTCGTTTACGAGAACTCTTTAATAATCTTTTTTTCAAATAATATATTTGAATATCTAATATATTAAAATATAATATCTTATTCAAATCATATTTAAATATTTAAATGTAAGATATTCCAACATATATTTAACTAAATTGAATCCCATTCAAATATTGAATTATCTTCGTATTAATTATTTTAATATTTAATGTATTTAATACAATAAATATAATTATATTTTTAATATTTTTAATATATTAAATATTAATTTGAAGTTTTATTTAAATTAAATTAAGTGATAAACCTATAAATTATAAGCTTCCATATACAAAAATTAATTAATTAAACTCTTTAATTAATCATTTAGGTCACTCTGTTGTAGATCTAGAGTTACACTCTTATGCATCGTAAGACAAGTTATGTCTATTGATATAATCACTCCAAATAAGTAATCATTCACGAGTTGTTCATAATTACAGTTAAAAGTTCGTTTTACCCCTATAATTAACTCTTTCACCTTAAGTACCGTTGTTTTTTCAACAATTTGTTTATGATTCAATCATAAACTAAGTCCCTCTCGGGCCAGTAGATTAATGGTAAGTCCTAAAATCTACACTTAAGAAAATAACTCATCTACATTTTTTTTATAGGGAAAGGAGCGGACTCCATCTTGTGATATTATGTTCGTAATTTCTTATTTGGTCAAGTCCCAAAATGGTAGGCATATTGAATCGGCTACAAGAGACATTCTCACCCATGCAAATTAAAGGACAATCTCTCATAGGCAGGTGTTCGTAACTTACTCAGCATTAAGATCGAGTCACATATGATCATCGTGTCTCCACATGAACAATTTTGATCAAATCATTTGTAACAATTATAAAGTGGATCGTATACTAGGATAAGACACCTATCCTTATCCATATACAATAGACTCTTTAGGATATTACTCGAACATGAAAGTTTTGTATGTCAACAACATACTATTCAATATTACAGTAATAACCTTGTATATATATATATATATATATATATATATATATATATATATATATTCTTCTACACAGTGAAGAAAGTAGGAGAGACTCCGACAAAGAAAACGTGAAGAGTCGACGAACCAAGAAGTGATTTTCAACAGTTCCTGACAGATTGGAAGTGACTCCTCAATGTTGAGATAAATTGGAAGCACACCGAGAGACCTGAAGTTAACCTCATCTTACATTACTGAGCTTGTAAAGAGCTAGTTGACAGAGACATCAAACAATTGAGTGGAAGAGGATGTCAAGGTCATGCTTGTCTAAGACATATTGTCTGTGGTCGCGTGTCGGATGCACCAATCATGGTTGGTCAGGACATATTGTCCATGACCCATGCTTGTTCCAAATCCCTTTTACTTGCTTTCACGTTAGATAAAATTTTACTATTCTTGTTATTTTATTATGCTTTAATTTATTCACATAATTAAATACAAAATTTTTTATTTATAAATTTAATATAAAAGATTTATTAAAATTATTTTAAAACAAATTTCAAATTTACAATATTAATTAAAACTGAGTTGATAGAGTATTTTTGATAATTTATTTTTAAAAAAATAAGGAAAAGATAAAGGAAAAAAGAAAAGGAAAGAGAAGAAGGGGTCAATTTCAGACCCTATATAAACCCTAAAAACCCCGGTAAACCCTAACCGAGATTTTTGAAGCGACCCTCCTCCGATTATTAAGAAAAGCTCTCTCGTTTTCTCATAGCTGGAGTAGAAGAATGCGACCACCAAGAGGCGGCGGTGGCTTCCGGGGCGGCCGTGACGGTGGTTTCGGTGGTAGAGGAGGCGGCCGAGGCAGGGGAGGTGGCCGCTTTGGTGGTCGTGGCGGCGGAGGTTTTCGTGATGAGGGTCCTCCATCTGAAGTCGTTGGTTCGTATCTTCCATTACTTCTTCAATCTTTTGCTTCTTTGCTACTAGGATATTTGCTGTAGGTGTTTAATGAAATAGTTTTAGTTACAATGCGATGTTCCCTTGGACTATTTAGAATGTTACTGGTATTTTTGTTTGTATAATCGGCATAAACAATGGATTTTGTTTCTGAAATTTTCCTTTTTCTCTAGCAATTTAAATTTTAATACACACAAGCTATGTCTATTTTTCTCTAGGATTGTTTTGTTACATTTACTCCCTGTTTTCCCTACTTTGTTCTACTTTATTTATCACTACGTTGATTTTTTCTGTTACAGAGGTTTCTTCTTTCCTTCATGCATGCGAGGGAGATGCAGTCACAAAGCTCACGAATGAGAAGATTCCTTTCTTTAATGCCCCTATCTATCTTCAGAATAAGACCCAGATAGGTAAAGTTGATGAGATTTTCGGCCCCATCAATGAATCCGTGAGTCCACTGGCCTTGATTTTGTTAGTTGTTTAGTTTTGGATACAGTTTTGATATGTGATAAATCATTGTTTTTTTAAACCTGATTGCAGTATTTCTCGATCAAAATGATGGAAGGAATCGTCGCCACCTCATATTCTTCTGGGGATAAATTTTATATTGATCCAGCTAAACTTTTACCTCTCGCTAGATTCCTCCCACAGCCGAAGTACGTAATCCATCTCTCCCCCCACCTCCACTGAGGTCTTTTTTTTTCAAGTGATTGCTTATGTCCGTTTGTATTGAGTGGTTTTAGAAAACTTAGTTTTATGTTGACTGCACGTCTAATGATTATTGTTCGGGAGTAAGGCTTGGATATAAATTCAAATTAGCATGGTATTTATCTTTGATTGTATTGAATCTTGAATGAAGAAGAGGTGGTTAAGTGAAAGATTCTATTATAATTGAAATTTGGGCATCCAGACTGAGTAAAATCACGGGTGACTGAAAATAGGGTTGCTAGGTTCATGCCAGTTTGTTTTATTTTATTTGTTGTTTTAAATTGTGTGTTTAATACCTAGCTCCTCTATATGATTCCAAATTTTCATAATCCAAACGAACAACATAGCTTCATATTATGTGGTCGGCTGTTAGTCTTCAGTGGATTGTGTACATGAGATAAACAATTTAGTTTCCTGCGAATTTACCACGCTGGCTGCTTCTGTGATTTGCCCATATTGGCTCCTTTTTCTATTCAGTATCCAAATATTGGTAGTCGATCACCATTCATCTGATATGTTTCACACTGATAGAACGTTTCATAACTTTTTTAAAATTGAAAGAATCAAAGAACTACTGAGCAAAGCTTCACAGTTTGTGTTAGATTCTGTATAGAAATAACTCATTATGTCTGTTCATTATTTCAGGGGACAGTTTGCCGCTAGAGGTGGAGGTCGTGGTGGGGGCAGAGGTGGCGGCAGAGGTGGCCGTGGGGCTGGTGGCTTTCGTGGAAGGGGCGGTCCAAGAGGTGGCAGAGGTGGCCCTCCAAGAGGTGGTGGCCGTGGTGGTGGCTTTAGGGGTAGAGGAAGATACTAAATTAGCATTATGTAATACTATAATTTTATCAATTTTCCATTTGCAATGTCATTTTGGGAAGCGTTTGCTAGAGTCTTTTGTTAGTACTGTATTTTGTTTGGAATCAACTTCTCTTTATTGAAGCTACTACCTAATTTAATTCTACCGCTAATTTTAATGTCTTACTAAGCAGTGTAACAGAAATTTTCTAGTCTGTGCCTCGATATAATATATGGATCGAGTTCGTGGATTATGAAATTTTGATGTCGTTTTTCTCTTATTGCTGAATTTCTTAGTGTTGTGTGTTTTGAACAGAAGAAAGATGACTATTGTCCATATAGTTCTAAAGTACTGTTTGAAAACTGTTCTCATTTCTTTTACTGTCAAGATGTTGGTAAGCCAAGTGAATGGCTGAAGCCTAGAGAGGACTCCTCTCATCCGAAATCAATCCTTAAATCTCCTATCAATAGGTATCAGGAGGAAGCAAAACTACGCCATTTATTTGGCATTTTTTAGATCTGAGATGGTAGTACTTGCATGCTTGTCCAATAAAAATAACTAACGCTATAAGTGGTCGTTGTATGCAGGACAGCAGGAAAGGAAGCAGCACTAAGGCGAGGGAGTTGAGCATCTCCCCATTTATTCAGACCTGAGAGAAGCAGTTGCTTAGGCTTCCCAACCCCTCAACACAGTGGCTCTGGCGACTCGGTTGACTCCAAGTGTAAAAGCTCCCATGCGGAGGTCACAATTATGGGTCTTGCACATCTCCTTCACATCTTTGAAGCCCTTCGTCATGTAAGTCTTCAGTTCATTGTTTACCTTCTCTTCCTCCCACATGAAACCTTGGATGTTCTGTATTTGTATTGTTTGTTTCACTTGAGTTATATATCATATGTGTGTGTATCTGTTGTCTCTTTCTGAAAGGAGTTAGTGAATGAAGGAACAAAAGGGCTGGTACCTGAACCCACTCGAAGTAGCTAACTGTAACTCCCCCTGAATTTGCATAAATATCTGGTAGAATAACAACTCCTTTCCTTGCCAATATCTACAGATGACAAAAGATTATGAATATCTAGTTTTTGCTTCTATCTTCATTTAGCTTGATGTTCATTTATGTGCTCACCTCATCGGCCTCCGGGTCTGCTGGGTGATTGGCTGCTTCTATTATGAACTTAGCTTTGATTTCATTGGCATTTTCCTTGTTGATGACGCCTCCAAGGGCTGCTGGTATCAATATGTCACAGTCTTCAACCAAAATAGACTGGGGATCAATTGGATTTCCCCCATCAAAACCTTTCACACCTTTGTGTTCTTTTGCATATTTTAGTAAGCTTGGAATATCTATCCCATTGTCATTCTTTATTGCTCCTGTCACATCGCTTATTGCTACGATCTTTCCTCCATTTTCATTGATCAGTCGTGCTGCCCACGACCCCACATTGCCAAAACCCTAACATAGCAGCCCGTATTTTCACTTAGCATGTTGTAGTATATATGAAGGTTAGCTTGAACGAGAAATTGTAGCAGAAAGGTAAAAAAAGTGTGCCTGAATGACAAATCTTTGACCAGATATGCTCTTTCCATACTCATTTAATAAGGCCTCTGTTGCATACAACACGCCTCGCCCTGTTGCTGCATCTCTGCCCAGAGATCCACCCAGATCCTAGTTTGGTGATAGTCAACTTTGATTAGTTGCTTTAATAGTAATCTATGGAGCTGAGTTGAGCCTTATAAGTCACTTACGATAGGTTTCCCTGTTACGATCGCTGGTGAGTAGCCATGAAACTTGGAATACTCATCTAGGATCCATGCCATTGTCTGTTGAAATCAAGACACACAATTAGGAGGGAGGAAAGTTGAAACTTGAACAGTAAAATAATTCAACTACTAGAAACTAAGTTTGATTGTGTATATGTAGTCAACCTGTGGACCCGTTCCCATATCTGGTGCTGGAACATCGGTGTGGACACCAACAAGATCATGTATCTTTTGAGTGAAAACTCTGGTAAGACGTTCCAGCTCCGATATACTTAATAATCCAGGATCACATCCTATACCGCCCTTCGCTCCACCGTACGGTATATTTGCGACCGCTGTCTTCCACGTCATCAATTGTGCCAAAGCATTTACCTCATCAGGGTCAACCTGCATTGGAAGGTATATTGCTTTCTTAAATATGTCGGAGCATTTACCCCTAGTAAACTTTTTTGTTAGCTCTCAGTGTTGTCATAGGAGTGGGTGAAGGCTTCCCAGAGATTAGTGGAGAGTAGACCATGAGCAAAATGCAAGGAATGGGCCCTTGAAACTTAGATTATTGTAGAAAAGAGACTCTAGATAATAAGAAAAACTACCAACCTCTGGGTGATATCTGATCCCTCCCTTCATGGGGCCTCTTGCATTGTCATGCTGGACCCTGAAACCAACAAAGGATGCCAATGTGCCATCATCTTTGGGTATGGTACACTCAACCTGTCATATTCAGAAGAGTTTTAGCAGAAACTATAGACTATTATTATTGTTCAAGATATGAACTCTCAAAAAGAAGAGATTAAAAAGAAACAGAAAACTAAGGAACTATAAAAGCATCCATCCCAATTGAAACAAATATCTTGAATAGAAGAAATGAGAAGAACCAAGCCTTGATTTCTCTAAATGGAATGAGCAAGCTCTTTTCGAGCTTTGAGTCGAGACCGAGAAGTCTAGCAGCAAGCTTGAAGTTTCTGTTTGTTGCTGCTAGTGCGTTCATGGTCGTATTCTCGAAAGAGTAATCCGCAGCTGCTTTGTATAACAACAACAAACCACTCAGTGGAATGGAATCTTGGACTTCATAGCAAAATGAAAAAAGAAAAGAACAAAGAAGATAAAGAAGAATATTGAGACAGGAAAAATACTTAATAATAAAGTATTAAAACAGAGTGAAAGCTAAGAGATCAGAAATATGGATGAAGATTATTCTTCTTCTAATATTAAATGCTCTCCATTTGAGAACAGAGAAACCTTAGGCGATTTGTTTACTCATATTTGAATGGAAACTCTGTCTCATATATATATATAGAGAGAGAGAGAGAGAGAAAGAGAGAGCTGACCTGAGTGTTATCTCCAAGAAAAACAAACACAGTGGGATTTGAGTTATTTAGCTTTAGAGATAGGGAGAGACAAAAATGGAAGAGCTGAAGCTAGGCCTTCACAGAAAGGAAATGTGGTCGAAAAAGTTGAAATACAGAAGATCAGAACAGTGGGTTTTGATGAACTATGAACTTACCCTCCTAGGTATCCATTTATAAACACCAAAACCCAACACGAACACAACAAGTGGAAGAATCAGATTCCAATCCCCAAAAGAATTATCCTTCTACTCCACCAATCTCTGCCAAATCCATATCAAATTGCAGAGACAATATGCAGATTTTGAGTGATGAGAATGTGAATATGAGAATATAAGCATATAACGCAAACTCACACGCCCATTTGCCTCTCTGCACTCACTCACAGCCTTTCTTTCTCCTTTTCTTTCTATAGCTTAGTGAGTGAGTTCCAAATCAGATTCCCTCTATTATGCTCTTTCTGCTCTTGTGATGCTCATTTCTAGCCTGCTAATGTGATTATGATTGGTTTTTTAAAGACATTTACCACTTTCTCTCACTTTTGTCTCAATTAGATGCATCTTCTTCGCTTGCTTTTTGTTTATGATGCAGTGCATATTACGTCTGACTCATTGAAATGATTGTTGTTACATTTGCATATTAGTATGATATTGCATTTTCTTTCGACTCAAGGAACTATATAGTTTCGAGCTTGCATTTGTATGATGATTATTGAAGCATCGTTCAGTTTAGGACTTTTAGTGACAAAAGGAGGAACAAGCTTAGTTACGAGGTGTTAGGGACAAAGATACTTAGAAAACTAAACAACATGTATTATTCTATGAATATTTTGATGCATATGTTGGTTATCTGAATAGACGGGTTTTACCTACGAGATTAAACCTTGTGTCTTTAGGATTTGTGATCATTTGAATAAACGAGTTTTATCTGCGAGAATTTTGGGATTGGTTAAGCATTTTGGTGACAAGCTAAGAGGTATAGGTGTGGTATTGTAGGGACTCGACTATTGTGAGCAAGAGTTGGTGCATTCTTCTCAATTAATTATCATATTGTCTTCTCTAAGCCAATATCGGTTAACCATAAACTCCAGGACACTGAATCTACTCCAGGACACTGAATCTAAACCTTCACAAAAAGTAAAAATGACATATTTTGACCAATTAAAAGTGGAGAATAGCGTTGCTCCCGCAACAAAACTAAGATAAAGTTATGCAAAATGATCCCGATTCAAAATAAATTTACGAGGAAGTGGAATTTCTTTGGACCGAACTTGCAAGAAATTTTGTCATCTCTAATAATAAAGTGGATATTATTGAGTTGAGTTGATTTTCACGTTATAATATTATTGATTTTCATGTTATCTAACATTTGTCAACCTCTCTTTAGCTCGGTATACGAGGAGCAATTTTAGCTCTTTATACGAGGAGCAATACAAAGTGGATGATATCTATGGGGGATAGATGTTGGAATAAGTTCCATTCGAGTAGATATGTACCCCATCTCAAAAGGTTGCACAAAAGAATAAGAATATCTTCATCAGCTACCTTGTCCAATTTGGCCCGTCTTTTAACTTTATCACATAGTTCGTTCTTTTGCATTCTTTCTTAAAAAGGTTCGAGTATTATAAGTGTTTAAGAAGGATATCAGGTGCTTTTAAACTTAAAATTAAATCGTTAAAGATCAGATAAGCACTATATACGACCGAAAACAAATCAGTTTCACTTAATGAATTGAACCAGACGGAAAACTATATTCTTTTAGATAAGGATTTAGAATATCATACGATAATATTTTGTACATTCGAGGTCATAATCCTTTGGTACAGGGTTAAATATTTGTAATCGAATGCCTAGCTGATCACAAATTTAGTTTCTAAATTCAGGTTGGATCATTTTCTATACTTAATTTAATTGTTCGGGAGGTAAAATTTTCAACTAAAACAACCCTTATTAAATAATACAAGTCGACCATAAATTTTGTAGGTTGGGTTGGATTGAAATATTTATTCAAAATTTTATTTTTAATAAAACTAAAATGCTAACTCGTATAATATCTATTTATTTTTTAATATTTAATTAAAATTTGTAATTCATTCTCAATTTATAATATGAAAAATTACCTTTGGAATAGTTAAAAATTATTTTTTTAAAAAAATTATGAAATTAAATAAAAATAAGGAAATACATTATTATTTAAAATTAAGGGAGTTTAATCACTCAATTTTCAGTAAATTCGGGAACCAATGTAATTCATAAAATTTTTATTTATTTGAATCAAACTCAATCCAAATAAGTTTATAATTCAACCTAAACGGTCCATTTGGTCTCAAAACTTAACACCTATCAGGTATATAATTAAAAGCTTTAAAGATATTTATGAACTATGATTTTTGGGTTCTCGGGTATTTATCGTTTGTTGACTACTTGGTTATTTTTTTTTAAATGTTTGGAGTACTCGATTTGTTTTCTTTGTGATTATGTATTGGAATGGTGTGTGAGAATCGTACGTAGTCATTTCAAATTTTCTTTTCGAAGTAAGCATGTAGGACTGAATTGGACACGATTGCTTATGATATGTTTGAACGGTTGGGATAAAAAAAATTTACGACTAATATCATGAAACCATGATTTACGGTCTCTCTATGATAAAACGGGTCTATTAGAAAATGATAAATGATCATGATTTCTTGCATCATTAGAATATGACGTATGAAAAATTACATCTTTAAGTAAGTCCTTAAGGAATGAATAAATTAGACAGTACATCGAGTAAGAGAAGTTATGAATATGATACGAATTTAGATCGTCTTTACTACACCGGGTGCTAAAACTTATAATTAGTATCACGTGGTTGTCATGTGGGGACAGGTGGGGGACCTGTCAACTCATCGTGATTGAAAAGGGTCCATATGATGTTGCCGAGAGATGGAGTAGTAACTCCCAATGATTTACTATTTAGCGTGGAGACTATTCAAAATATATTGACAAGGATTAATAGGGGTCCACATTCGTACCTAGCTTGACTAGAAGTTGATATTGATAGGATAATACTTCGAGATTGATTATGTTAGAGGTATCATGTGTGAAAATGGGTACGAGATCTCCAACAATCCTCTGGGTTGAAAACTGGTCCATAAAGGACATGAGACCACATAGATGCGTAGTAGTTGATGGACGTATACAACTCCAATGAGATTAAGGTTCCACTTGGACCCGACTATGAGGAACTAGACTAGGTGAAACGAGAAAAGACCCTGAAAGGGTAAGACGTTCAAGAATCTCATACAAAATTTTGATGGGTTTATGTGCTCGATAAGCAGAGCGATGAGATATCACTATAAGATGAGGGACCCGATTGAGCCAAACTATAAGGAACTATAGGAAATAGACTCGGTGTGTGATGTCCCACATTGGTTGGGGAGGAAAACAAACTACCATTTATGAGGGTATGGAAACCTTCCCTTCACAGACGTGTTTTAAAGCTTTGTGGGGAAGCCCGAAAGGGAAAGCCCAAAGAGGACAATATCTGCTAGCGGTGGATCTGGGGCGTTACAAATGGTATCAGAGCCAGACATCGTACGATGTGCCAGCCTTCTCTCTATGGGAAACACTCGCACACTTTATTAAGGCCTGGAGGCGGTCCTGTTGAACACAACCCCCTCTATGGGAAACGCTGGGTCCCAAAGGGGGTGGATTTGGAGGCGGTCCTGTTGAACACAACCCTCTATGGGAAACGCTAGGTCCCAAAGGGGGTGGATTTGGAGGCGGTCCTGTTGAACACAACCCTCTATGGGAAAGACTCGCACAGGACGCGGGAAAGGAGTGGATTAGTAAAGACGCTGGGTCCCACAGGTGGATAGACTCGCACAGGACGCTGGAAAGGAGTGGATTAGTAGACGCTGGGTCCCATCGGTGGATTTGGGGGCCGTCCTACTTTATACTGGACGATAAGTAATCAATTCCTAAAATTTCTCTAACTTTTTTTTTTTTTTCTGAAGTAACTAAAATCATTTGCCTAAATTTATTCCTAAAATCTCTACGTTATTTTCCTAAATTTATTCCTAAAATCCTAAATCATTTTCTTAACTTAAATATAGTTACTTATACATTGGTTGGACTTAACCATATTAACAGGTCCCACATCGATGAGAGGAAGGAAAGAGTGTCAGCGAGGACGCTGGACCTAAAAGGGGGTGAAAGCCTTGAGGTGAAGCCCGAAAGAGAAAACCCAAAGAGGACAATATCTGTTAGTGGTAGATTTGAGCCGTTACACGGTGAATCAACGAAGACTCATATAGGGCGAGAACATGAGATACCCAAAAATAGAGGTTTCGAAATCCTATAAAAGCATGTATAACTGGAGAACCTAGTCTTTGTCCTCACGTAGCGTACGAGACTTACACTACAAGTAGGTTACTTACTGAGTATTTTTATACTTTGTTTTACAAACGACCTCTTCAATAATCACAACCTACCATCATATATTATAATTTTATTGTATGATTAAAACATTAATTATTTTTCAATCTTTAATAATATACACTAACTATATCTTCCAAGCCATGTGGAGTCCCCTTAAAATGCCTTTTATTTATTTTATTTTATCTTAAGGGAAATTAAGTCATCTTAATTTTGGATTTTACCAAGCTAATAAATAAAAAAATAAAACAAATTAATTTTTTTTTCTTTTTCTCGTGATACAACCAACTACGTTCTTAATCGTTAATACAGTCCTGACAATTCGTGACATATTCCCTAACCTGACTCGATCGACTAATTTAAAATATTGTACTCGATCAAAATTAACTTCACGAACACGTCAAATAAACAAAATTCAAAATATATGGAATAAATAAATAATAAGTAACTTTATTCTTCTTTTTTTTTTAATACCTATACCAACTACTTTGAATAATAAATAATTAATGATTTTAGCTTTTAATTTTTTATTATTATAATTATTGTTTTTTTTAATATATTTATTATAAAATAAATTCGTGGAGCATAGGCTGCCATTTAGCAAAATAATTGAGATGATGAGGCGGCTACGCAAGTTTTTATTTATTTATTTATTTATTTATTTTTATTATTATTTTAATAATTAAAAATATTAAATTTAAATATTTAAAAGTACGAAACCTAAAATACACCGATTAAAAAAAAAGGTTAAATTAATAAAAATATCTATAAATTTTGTGTTTTATCTTTAAAAAAAATATATATATGTATATATATATTACTTTTAATGGTGTTTCAAAAATATTCTTGAACTTTAAAAAGTTGGAGATTACTGCTAATTTAAAAAATTTAAAATTAATTTAAAAAAATTAAAAAAAATTAATATTCATGAGTATTTTTGAAACACTAATGATTTCTGTAATTATATTTTTAATTTTTTAAAGATGTTTAAAAGTGTTTTTAAAAATTTTAACAAATCGGCTAATTTAGGGAACGATCATGAGTTTATAAACAAAGAATACTCTCTCTATTCATATGAGGCCTTTTGGAGAAGCTCAAAGCAAGGCCACGAGAGCTTATGCTCGAAGTGGACAATATCATACCATTGTGGAGAGTCTGTGTTCGTCTAACAGTATTAAAAGTCAAAAGGGTATTTTTTTTAACCCGTTAAAATTAATTTTTTTTATCGAAAACTAAAAGATATTTTTGAAAAATTAAAAAATGTAATATATATATATATATATATATATATATTCTAATTGTTAATATTTTAGTGTTTTTTTTATTTGATTTTTCATGTTTAAAATTTTTAAATAATTGGTGATTTGTTTATTAATGGAGTTGGTGGAAATTCCAAAACGACAAAAACATATATTTAACAAAATAATAATAATAATAATAATAATTACTATTTATAATTAAACGCCAAAATTGTTTTATAAGAGATATATAAACGTTTTCAATACTATAATCATGGAAAGTGTCTAAAATTGTTTTATTTGATTTTTCGTAGCTAGATATTTCAGGAGAAGTTTGAAATTGAAATTGATGTCATAGACTCACATAGGTAGACTTGAATTTCAAAAGACAAAATCAGACTTTCGTTAAACATAGATTGGTGACACCAGTTTAAGCTAATTAGGTAAGTGGTCTTACTATCGGCTCGATCGAAAGATTTGTCTTATGTATGACGACATGTGCCTAATGGCTCTTGCACATGTCATTTATGCTTTATGTTATACGATGATGTGATGATGTTATATAATGATGTGTGACGTTATATAATGATGTTATGATATGAACCAAGAGACATCAATCATACAATATCCTTCAATGAAGATGTGAAGAAAATGTTGTCAAAATTATCAAAAGATGTTTCAATTCATGCTACATTGAAGAAGAAATGAAGTTTGATTGTTGCAAATTTTGGGTGGGTTACAATTTAGAATAATTTAGAGTTACTGTATTTTAAGACTTTTTATTTAATTTAGCTTACATTTACGTAATGGCTAATTATGATCATTAAGTATGAATGTTACAACTTTTGGTATGCCTTTAATAGTTTCATTTTGAGACTATATAAAGCCATGTATGTTGTATTTGTAAGCAGACTTGGAAAATAGAGTAAAAGAAGCATTTGTGCTTTTCTTTAGCCAATGGCTAAGTTTCTTTGCAATTCTATGTAGTTTAGATTGCATGTAGAATCATTCAAGCTCGACATGATCAATCTTGCTTGTGGAGTGATTCGAATCTCAAAACAATGTTCTTGTCTTGAGATATTCGATCAACAAGGTAATCCGAATCTTATTCCCCTTGTATTGATTCCTTATCTTATCATGTTATATGGTGACGTGATGACGTTAAATGATGATGTGATGATGTTATATGATGTCGTGATAACATTATATGATGATGTGATGATGNCAAAAGTCCATTATAGTACTCCCATTGAGGAGCTGCCGGTGTTGTTGGTTCAGATTACGAGATTTAGCTGTGGTGGGATCGTGATCGGCATCGGAATTTCTCACATTCTTGTTNAAATGATGATGTGATGATGTACACGATGTTGACATGATGATGATGCATGATATAACAAGATGTTGTGAGACGTATGATGATGAATGGTTTAATATGAAGATGTTTCATATTAAGATGATGTAGCATGTATTAAATGTCACGATGCACTATGACAACGGGTTTTTAAAGACACAACCCTAGTTAATGTTAATGATGATAAATGTATGAACGCCAATGTGTGCACGTTACTTAAAGTAATGTGTGAAAGATGTATAGGGTTGTCATAAAAATGATTTAAGGATGAAAACTAGAGGGACCTCAAGCATTTTGTGTGTTCATCTACATCGAGAAATCTTCTCATTTATGATCATGAGTACAGATGCATACACTATGATGATGATCATGTCTCTCATGACACTCCCGACACTCCGGGTCGGTTGACCTTCAAATTTTAAATTTTTTTAAATGAATTAAAGAGTAAAGAAACAATGGGAATCACCCTTAGAGCTAGCCACATCTCTATATATAGTGTAGAATTGAAGCTTGAAGTTTATGTGCACTAAGACTATCAATGGCTTCCTTAACCATTCATTCTTCCACCACCGTCTTCCCCGCCCACCCTACTCCCATTGCCACCCTCTCCTTCTCCGAGAGCGACCAAATCAAGCCATGGACTCACTCCCCCACCGTCTATGTCTACCGATCCCCCGCTGTCGCCACCTCCACCGTCGTCGAGTCCTTGAGAAACTCCCTCTCCCAAATGCTCGTCCCTTACTACCCTCTTGCTGGCCGCCTCCACTGGATCGGTGGAGGCCGTCTTGAGCTTCATTGCTGCAGCGCCGGAGCTCAGCTCATTGAAGCCTCCTCTACCGCCACGCTCGACGATTATGGCGATTTCTCCCCCACTGATGCTCTTCGAGAGCTCGCTCCAAAAGTCGATTATAGTACTCCCATTGAGGAGCTGCCGGTGTTGTTGGTTCAGATTACGAGATTTAGCTGTGGTGGGATCGTGATCGGCATCGGAATTTCTCACATTCTTGTTGATGGGGTCTCGGCGATTACGTTTATCAACTCGTGGGCGAGCATTGCACGGAAGGAGAAGACGGTGGAGAGTATTGTCCAGCCATTTCATGACCGGAGCATTTTGCAACCGCAGAAGCCATTGCGGCCGCCGAGGTTCGACCACGGTGAATACGACAACCCACCATTTCTTTTAGGTTGCTTGGATGCCAAGGTATGTGTTTTAAATTCATAATTGTTGAATTTGACCCACGATAGAAATATGTCGAAACAAGTAAAATAATTAAAAGAAAAACTCGAGGGAAGAGAGCTCTTAGAACACAGAAATCTTTAAGCCCTTAGCTCTTTAATTCTCTTTTGTTATACTGCAAATAGTATACATATGAGTATCTCCAATGACTAGTTTCCTAAACTTTATTATCGAACCCTGACTTATTCCACGGATAAATTATTATAGATTTTGAACTTTAATAAACGGTTTAAGCTAATACGTTATGATATTCCCAACAGGAAGAGCGAAAGAAAGAATCCACCGTCACGTTGCTAAAACTTTCCAAAGAGCAAGTCGAAAAACTCAAAAAGAGAGCAAATTCTAACACAGTCACTCAACTCGACGAGGTACCATCACGACCATACACTCGATACGAGTCAGTTGCAGGCCATATGTGGGTATGTGCATGCAAGGCCCGTAACACCAACGACAACTCTCAACCGACGATGGTCCGTGTCGCCGTGGACGTACGACGACGACTTCGAACACCAATTCCCAACAACTTCACCGGAAACTCAACCCTAGTAGCCGTGACACCAAAGTGTCAATTCAACGATCTAATATCTCAACCGTTGAGCTACGCTGCAGGAAAGATTCGAGAAGGAACATGGAAGATCACGGACGAGTACGCGAGGTCGGCACTCGACTTTCTAGCAAGTCAAGAGGACATCAGCTGGGTTAGAACCTCGTACCACACAAAAGTTAAGGTTGAAGCTCCATTTTGGGGCAACCCCAATTTGTCTTTGGGAAGTTGGATGTCGCTGCCGTTGTATGAGGCGGACTTCGGCTGGGGGCCGCCGTGTTATGTTGGACCGGCGACATTGAATGCCGACGGGAAGTCGTTCATCATGCCGGCGCCGGACAACGACGGAGGGTTAGTTATAGCCGTACGGCTGCAGAAGAAGCACATGGATGATTTTAAGAGATTATTTTATGAAGATTGAGAGATTTTATTGTCGTTAATGAAATAAATTAAAACGAATTATTACGTCATTATTGTATTATCATGGGTTGTTTTTGTTTTTTTGTTTTTGTTAATGCAATAATAATGGATTGTTATAGTCACTTTTTGCATCAATTTATGACGTCATTTTATTATTGAAAAATTATGGCGGCTTAGGTGGTTAAACATCGAAAGTGAGCGTTAAGAGCCACGAACATCCACGTCGATTTGATATTATCCACTTTGAATGTAAACTCTCGGGTTCTCTATTTCTTTTTGAACGCGTGGTGCGCAAGCCCACCGATCGCAGATATTGTTCGTTTTAGCTTGTTACGTATCGTCGTTAACCTCACAAGTTTAAAACGTGTCTACTAGAGAGAAGTTTTCACACCCTTATAAAAAATATTTCGTTCTTCTCTTCGACCAACATGGGATCTCACAATCCACCCTATTAGGGGTCAACGTTCTTGCTGGCATACCGCCCAGTATCTGGCTCTGATATCATTTGTAACCGTCCAAGTTCACTGTTAGCATATATTGTCCTCTTTAGCCTACTACGTATCTTTATCAGTCTCACGATTTTAAAATGCATCTACTAGGGAGAGATTTTCACACCCTTATAAGAAATGTTTCGTTCTCCTCTCCAACTAATATGGGATCTCATAGCAATAGCTAACGATCATTCATGTCACTACAAATTTTTTCTTTATGAGTTGCTAGGTCCAATCGATTTGATCTCGTTTTTGTCTGACCGATCCTATTCAATTCCATCCGTTCGATTTGGTTCTATCATCTCGATTAAATTTTTTTTTTTTTATAGTTCCTTTTTGTTGGTTTGATCTCGTTTGTGTCTTACTGATCCTATTCAATTCCATCCGTTCGATTTGGTTCTATCATCTCGATTCAGTTTTTTTTACTCTCGATCGTAATCATCAAAGTAATTCATTTCAAAACTTTTTCTTAAGTTGATTAACGTTCTCTTATATATTTTGAATCTAAAAGTCTTATTATTCAACCGGTTATATCGAATTTTCGACAGTTTCATATAATAATTCTTACATTTTGTCCATTAAAATTATTTGAGTAATTCAAATTTATCAAATTATTTATTATCTTAGAAGAGCTAATAATGCCTTTTCTTTATTTTATTTTCTAAGCCATCTTAATTTTGGATTTTTCCAAGCTAATAAATCAAAAATTAAATTAAATAATAAACTTTCAACAACTATGTTCTTAATTGGTCGATTATTTTTATTTAATTCCTATTTTAAAATCATTAATAAAACATTAACGTATCGTGGCATGCTCCTTGACACAATTAGATTTACCAAATCAAGTTATTACACTCGACCAGACTTTGTTAAAAACATGATATCATATATATATATTAAGGCAGGGACATATTTCACCGTAGCTAGTCGAGCCCAACATGAACTAAGCTCATTTTACACCGTTCATTAGATAGTATTATGAGATGGTCTAATTGGGGTAGCTATTCGTAAAAAGGTTGCCCAGGAGTCCGAGTATATCTAGTGAGTCATACCGAGGAATATCTGAAGGTGGGTCATCCTATTTAGCTATCTCTACCGGAATATTCTCCGTGAGTTGGTCTATCTTCTAAAGGAGTCTCAGTGATCCTCTATATAACGTCGGTAATAACCCAAAATTTTGCAATAAAAAGAAATAGAGAAATAGATAAATGTCTCATATTGGTTAAGACGGTCTTTCATGTTGCACATATACTATAACATAACTTCTTTGCACGTATCAATTCATATTATGCACAATCATACAGTATCGTATATCATAACAGTCACATAACATAACCCGAGCAGACCTTCTACATATTACATCATAACCTATTACATCGCAATATATCATATCATAAACATATCAATTTATCACATATAGCATAACACTCACGGAACATCTCATTTTATAACAATTTACATATACGAGCATAAGACACGTGCCACCAATCAGCACACAATTATAACCAAACAACAGTGGGAGCACTTACTTGGTTGATCAAGGCCGAAGCTACTACGACCCCCCATAATGCTATTTAACGGAGTCCAACATCATAAATTAGAATTCTACTGTGGAAATTAGCTTACCTAGTTTTACATAAAATAATTTAAACTTACCCCTACGAGAGGGTCCAATGCCTTGATAGAATATTGATGGATCGATATTCAGGATGCTCGATACTATGAACGACACGTGGGTCTTTTCTCGATAAACATGTCCAAGTGTGCTACGATGACCAATGATATCTGGAAACTTGGGGTGGCATCATGACATGAAGATCATGCTACTAGGAACCAAGATGAGAATATGAAATACGATATTGCACATGAGAGACCTTGACCTCAAGTAGAGGCAAGTTCGAGTCAAATGACTTGACCTAGTGTAGAGACAAATTGGATAGAGTCGCAGATAATTGAACATATACGCATTGACGACGTGTATGACCAAACACGCTTAGATTCTACATGAGTTATGTTCGGTTGGCAAAGGAAAACCTCGCCTAAAGTTCAATGAAACCACAAAATCTAGGCAGCTCGTAATTTACTTTCAACTCATGGATTAGTTCAGATAGTTTTTAAAATTGAAGAATCTATGGAATGAATAAATCCAGCTCAATGAGCTAGTGATAAGTAGCGTGCTCATAAGTAGGATATGTCACGGTTGTTTGACTAAAACAATGCAACCATTATCCAAACTAAAGAATTTGATTCGACTATATCAATTTAGATAGCGTTCAGCTACAACTATAAATATCGAACTTTAAAGTATTCATGAGCAAAGTAAGTTTGTTGAAACTATCTATCAAATAGTGTTCTAAAATGAGTTGTGGAGAAGTGTTTCCTTCCGATCTAGTTCCAATTAAGGATGTTAATGACAAAAAAGTGCAAGTCGGAAGGTTTGCAGTGGAAGTGTATAACAGGATTCCTGGACATCATTTCGTTTATAACAGGATTCCGGGATTATAAGTAATGCAAGATAACTAAGACGGAGAAATTTGCCTCCAATTTATCATGAGCATACGAGTAAAATATTTATTATACAAACACGTTGTTAGTTAAGGAAGATGTGACATTCGAGTAAAGGAGTAGCACATGAATGAACCAGGATAATATTTGAATGACCGTGATTCTAATAATGTTTGAATAAATAAAAATAATATTAACAAAATTCACCCTTATAGAAAATGTTTTGTTTCCCTGTTCGACCGATGTGGGATCTCACAATCCACCCCGGGTTCAACCGTGAGTTATAGTACGATGTATGACATACTTTACATACTTGATGCACTTCATGGCGGTATGATGAGCATGTTGTGTTTGCATGACGTTTATCTTAATATGTTGATGTTTTCATATTAAGCATGCTATATGATGATGAGTGTCATATTGCATCATATCGATAGATCGACCTAGAACACAACCATAAGAGTAAAAAAAGGATATTAATATAAATATCTAACGAGCATGTGTTACTAAGTGTAATAAAGAGATGAGACTAGAGTTGTGTCAGAAGAGATGCTAAAATGAGAATTAGAGGGACCTCATGCATGTTGTGTGTACACAAGCATAAGGATACTTCCCCTTTATGATGATGAGTGCAGACGCGCATAATATGATGATGAGGGTGTTCCTGGGGAACATGTCACTAGGGATTTCGCTGACCTCCAGATGTCGCTACAGACAGCTAGCTGAACTAGAGAGGGTCCAAGTAGTGTGTGAGCCGCCTAGGGATTCACGCTCGCACGTGTGGGTCATGTGTAAGGAAGTACCACACATCCATAGTAATACGGACTGGAGGCCACCCCTACTATGAGATGAGAAAGAGATAGGTCCATAGAGCATATTTGCATGTGTTTGCATTTAGCGTTGCCCCTATAGTGGAGTCACTTACTGAGTATTCTTCGAAATACTCAGGTCGTGTGCCACATCATTTTTCAGGTAAAGACAAGACACCCATGTACGGATGACAACTGCATCACAAGCAGCAACCATGACACGTGCATGGGTAGATGCATATTTAAATTCTAGTCTTAGGTTAGAATAGGTTGTCTTGCATTTCACCATTTTAAATTATTTTTTTTTTTTTTTTTATTTTTTAATTTCAATATTTCGTTTGAAACACGTAAGACTAGAGATGAAATTATTTAAATGTTTGTGACATTTATGCTAGAGATGATATTTCTACAAAATGTCTGTGATAAGATAAGGAATCAACTACAAGGGGAATAAGATTCGGATTACCTTGTTGATCGAATATCTCAAGGCAAGAACATTGTTTGAGATTCGAATCACTCCACAAGCAAGATCGATCATGTCTAGCTTGAATGATTCTTGTTGATCAAATATCTCAACGCAAGAACACTTGTTTGAGATTCGAATCACTCCACAAGCAAGATTGATCATGTCGAGCTTGAATGATTCTACATGCAATCTAAACTACATAGAATTGCAAAGAAACTTAGCTATTGGCTAAAGAAAAGCACAAATACTTCTTTCTATATTTTCCAAGTCTTCCTTACAAATACAACATACATGGCTTTATATAGTCTCAAAATGAAACTACTAACTTTAAATTGTAATCCACCCAAAATTTATCACATGAAACTTCATTCTTCTTCAATGTGGCATGAATTGAAATTATCTTTTGATAATTTCAACAATATTTTTTTCACATCTTCATTGAAGTATATTGCATGATTGATGTCGCTTGGTTCATATCAGTCTGACTACTAGTTCTTTGACGAAAACAGTGCAACCATTATCCAAACTAAAAAATTTGATTCAAAGCTATTTCTTCATAGAGGGAGGCTCAATTAGTCTTTGTTGTAAGATTCTGCAATATCAACGTGAGTAGCGTTCAGCCACAACTATAAATATCGAACTCTAAATTAATCATGAACAAAGCAAGTCAGTTGCAACTATCTATCAAAAGTGTTTCAAAATGAGTAGTGAAATAGTGTTGCCTTCAGATCTAGTTCCAATCAAGGATGTCAATGACGAACACGTGCAAGATGCTGGAAGGTCTGCAGTGGAAGCGAATAACGAGTGGGGTGGACATTGTTTCGTTTACAAGCGTGTGGTGAATGGTCGGTCCGAACCCATTATAGAGTTTAAGCCCAAATTTTATATTACAGTGATAGAAGTTATAAATGACGATGGTATTCCTTGGTCATATATTGCAAAGGTGCAGCACTTTGGGCTTCACAAGAGAGCGCCATTTGTCTTGTCCTACCCTCTTTATATATACTGAAGGCGTTACATTATCTTAACTATGAAAATGACATAGCCCATAATAATCACGTAACTATATATATATATATGGCTTTCGAATCCTTTGCTTTATCTTTTTTCTTTCAACACTCTAATTGATATGATCACTATCAAACTTTCTTCCTCCAGTTATCTTCTTTAGAAAAGTCAACTTCCCCCTCTTTTGAGAGTCAAAACATGTTAGGCTATGTTGATAGAACTATGGTTCCACCACCTCGCTTTGAACCAAAAACCTCATCAACACTCAACACCAAATATTTGGCGTGGAAAGCAGTCGACCAACGACTTCTTTATCCCTGCTCTACTCTCTCAGGAATCGATGTGGGATCTCACAATCTACCCCCTTGGAAGTCGAGCGTCCTCATGGGCACATCGCCCAGTGACTCGCTCTAATACCATTTGTAACAGCCCAAACTCACTGCTAGTAGATACTGTCCGTTTTGGCTCGTTACATTTCATTCAATTTTTAAAAAGTCTTCTAGGCAGAGGCTTTCACACTCTTATAAAGAATTCTCCGTCCTCTCTCAAACTGATGTGCGATCTCACATAAACACATTCAAGTTATATATTCAAAGGGCTAATAAAAATTAAATTATGATTAAAATTTTTAATAATAAAGTAAGTTTGAATATTTAAAATAACAAAAATTAAAATAAAAGATTGATATAGGTTAGGTAATCGAATTAAAAGGTAATAAAGATGACAGTGCAGGACATGGGTAGACATTCATGGAGACGCCACTAATTTTGGCCAGACAGGATCACTGGGCTAAAGGTAAAAAAAAAAAAAAGAGTACTCTTTAAGGACCAGAAACGGTAAAGGTAAAAAAAACGTGGTAAAAGTAAAAAAAAGTGGGTCTATGTGCGCATGCGCGATAAAAAATATAGGTTCATCGTGACTGCATCTAAATGCATTTTTCGTCCCTAATTTTAAATACGTAAGCCACGTGCTACTTCTTTTTCGAGTAAAGGTAAGACATTCTATATATATATATTATTATTAATTATTAATCATATATTAATTATGGTAAGATTAAGACGGGTTGAATTATCTTTTATTTCTTATTTTAGAATCATTAATAAAACATTAATTAGATCTACCGAACCCGTCAAATAATTAAAATTAAAAATATATGCGATAAATAAATACCATGTAATTTTTTTTTTCATTAAAAATGTCGAATACTACGTACACAACACCTGTTAAATCGGCCTCGTTAAATTATCAAATAAGCAAAATTCAAAATATATGGGATAAATAAATAATAAATTTTTATTTTTATTTTATTTTCTTGAAAAAGTTGGAATACATTATAATTATTATACCAACCCCTTTCAATAATAAATAATAATTTTTAAAAAATTGTATAATATAATTATGAGCAAAATAATTGAGATCATAAATCTGCCACATAAGTTTTGTAGTATTATTTTATTTTATTTTATTTTTATCTCCATATTTTAAAATATATAAATTTAATTAATATAATTACTATTATAAAATATATCCCGTGGAACGTCGAATCAATAAAAATAATCCTCGATTTTACCCTTTGTTTCAAAAAAAATATCATTATAAGATCGGATATTATCTACGATTTTTATTTACATATATTAATGGTAAAAAAAATTAACATGTATTTTTAAAATTTTAAAATTAAGAGTAAATAATTTTTATATTGAAAATTCAAAAATATTTAGAATATATTTTATTTGGGATAATATACAAATTTACTAATTTAATATTTTAAGTCTAAAATAAATTTAAATATTTAAAAATAAAATGGAAGCTAAGGGTAAAAAATTGATATGGGTAAGCGAATTAAATGGTAATAAAGGTGACAAAGAATTATTGATGGTCGGTGGAACATTATGGGGCCGCCAGCCGATCAAAGTACGAGTGTTGGTGGATTGGATGGGATCGGGTTAAATTATTTTTTTTCGATTCAATTTTTTGAATCAAATTTACTCTAACCATAAATTTCTTTGTTTGGATTGGTTCGAGTTGTTCGGGTTCGTAAAAACATCTATTTCTTTATTTTCAAACACCTCGCACATCGACGAAGTTAGGTTCAGGGGTATGTATACGAGTCTGCCTGGTGGATTCATGTGTGCGTGTGTGAGTCATGTGTAAGGAAGTACTACACATCCAACCCGTTCATGACAATGTTACAGTCCCATCATTATAGGTGTGTTATTGCATTATTAACTCTGCTGAGTATTTGTTAAAATACTCGAGCCACGTGCTACGGTTATATTTTTTAAATAAAGGTAGAACGTCCACCACGAATGACGGTGAATGCTGGAATGACCATAGAAGTCAAAATAGAACAATAATATGCATTAAATTTCGAATTAAATGTGTTATTAAAGGCATACATGTAGTGATCTTTCTCTAGTCTAGACAGAAAAATTTGGAACCTTACAAAAATGTATATTTTAAAATTAATAATAAATTCGAATTGGTATAGAAAAACCCGTTAACCAATTCAATCTGAACACGACCCAACCTAACCCAACTTAAACCACACGTATTTGGTCGGGATGGATAGGTTGAACAGGAGTTTCGAGCCATCGGGTTTTATGAACATCACCATCACAAAGAAAAGAACAATAAATACTTTTGTAATCGTGGTTGTTTTCTTCATATACAAATCAACGACAATTACATCGACGTTTAAGTCGTATCACATGCTCGTTAAACGTTGTTCGAGATGGAAAGCATGGACTTGGTGGCATTTTAGGCACCTCAAACTTTTTTAGACTTCAAACACGCCACCACCTCATTAAGTCCTGTTCTAGTAGTTTATAAACGTGGCAAATGGTGAAGCCACAAAAAAAATTAAAAAAAATAAATAATAATAATGATAATGTGTGGATATGGGCAGCCGTTGTACCATTGGGGCCCATGGAATGGAGCAAATAGGAGGAAATGGCTCGGTGACGGTTGCCATGAAACTCGAGCCATTAAAGATGCATTCTCTAATAGCTCAAGCTTATAAAGAATGTTTTGTTCTCCTCCCCAATCGATGTTGGATTTCACAATCCACCCCCTTTCGAGCCCCAACATTATCGTTGGCACTCATTTTCTTCTCTAACCAACGTGGGATGTCACAGATTGAGTTGATTACACAAGTAACCCGAATAGAGTTTGTGATGTCTCACATTGGTTTGGGAGGAGAACAGAACACCCTTTCTAAGGGAGTGGAAATCTTCCCCTACCAGACGTATTTTAAAGCATTGAGGGGAAACCAAAAGGGAAAAAGAAGACAATATCTGCTAGCGGTTGATCTGGGTCGTTACAATTGGTATTAGAGCCAGACACTGGACGATGTGTCAGCCTTCTCGCCCTTCCACCAAGTGGGGTAGACACGAGGCGGTGTGCCAGTAAGAACGCTGGACCCAAAATGGGGGTGGATTTGGTGGGGGTCCTGCATCGAATTGGAGAAAGGAACGAGTGCTAGCAAAGACACTGGGCTATGAAAGGGGGTGGATTGTGTGTCCCTCATTGGTTTGGGAGGAGAACAAAACATCATTTATAAGCAATCTCATCTCCTGACAGATGTATTTTAAGAGGACAATATCTCCTACCATTGGATCTGGGTGGTTACAGAGTTCGTAATCCAACCCAACCTTCTATTTTCGAGATGGGTATGTTGTCCGGTTTTTTTATTATTATTATTTAAAAAAATTACAACTTGCCACATCTCTATATATGGTGTAGAATTGGAGCTTGAAGTTTATGTGCACTAAGACTATCAATGGCTTCCTTAACCATTCATTCTTCCACCACCGTCTTCCCCGCCCACCCTACTCCCATTGCCACCCTCTCCTTCTCCGAGAGCGACCAAATCAAGCCATGGACTCACTCCCCCACCGTCTATGTCTACCGATCCCCCGCTGTCGCCACCTCCACCGTCGTCGAGTCCTTGAGAAACTCCCTCTCCCAAATGCTCGTCCCTTACTACCCTCTTGCTGGCCGCCTCCACTGGATCGGTGGAGGCCGTCTTGAGCTTCATTGCTGCAGCGCCGGAGCTCAGCTCATTGAAGCCTCCTCTACCGCCACGCTCGACGATTATGGCGATTTCTCCCCCACTGATGCTCTTCGAGAGCTCGCTCCAAAAGTCGATTATAGTACTCCCATTGAGGAGCTGCCGGTGTTTTTGATTCAAGTGACGAGATTTAGCTGCGGCGGGATTGTGATCGGTACCGGCCTTTCTCACATTCTTGTCGATGGGGTCTCGGCGATTACGTTTATCAACTCGTGGGCGAGCATTGCACGGAAGGAGAAGACGGTGGAGAGTATTGTCCAGCCATTTCATGACCGGAGCGTTCTACAACCGCAGAAGCCATTGCGGGCGCCGAGGTTCGACCACCGTGAATACGACAACCCGCCATTTCTTTTAGGTTGCTTGGATGCTAAGGTATGTTTAACTAAAAAAGCTGATAAATTATTAGAGAATTTGAACTTTTTGTCGTCACACATTGACTTATTAAGGGGTCGATCATGAGTTTATAAGTAATGAATACATACCAAAAGTAAAATCACGAGAGCTTATGCTCAAAGTGAACAATATCATACCATTGAGTAGAGTCGATTCCTAACATGGTATCAGAGTCATACTCTGGTTAAGCCATGTGATGTCCCACATTGGTTGAGAGGAGAACAAACCACCATGTATAAGGGTGTGAAAAACTTCTCCGAGAGACGCATTTTAAAGCCTTGAGAGGAGGCCCAAAAGGGAAAGCCTAAAGAGGACAATATCTGCTAGCTAGCGGTGGATCTGGGCTGTTACAAATGGTATGAGAGCAGACACCTCACGATGTGCCAGCCTTCTCGCTGTTCCCCGAAGGGGGGTAGACACGAGGCGTTGTGCCAGTAAGGACGCGGGGCCCCAAAGGGGGGGTGGATTTAGGGGCGGTCCCACATCAATTGGAGGAAGGAAAGAGTTCCAGCGAGACCGCTGGGCTCCGAAGGGGGTTGGATTGTGATGTCTGACATTGGTTAGGGAGGAGAACAAACCACCCTTTATAAGGGTGTGGAAACCTTCCCTTAGCAGACGCGTTTTAAAGCCCCTTGAGGGGAAGCCTTCCTTCCCTTAGCAGACGCGTTTTAAAGCCCCTTGAGGGGAAGCCCGAAAAGGAAAGCCCAAAGAGAGACAATATCGGGGAGGAGAACAAACCACCATTTATAAGGGTGTGGAAACCTTCCCTTACCAGACGCGTTTTAAAGCCCCTTGAGGGGAAGCCCGAAAAGGAAAGCCCAAAGAGAGACAATATCGGGGAGGAGAACAAACCACCATTTATAAGGGTGTGGAAACCTTCCCTTACCAGACGCGTTTTAAAGCCCCTTGAGGGGAAGCCCGAAAAGGAAAGCCCAAAGAGAGACAATATCGGGGAGGAGAACAAACCACCATTTATAAGGGTGTGGAAACCTTCCCTTACCAGACGCGTTTTAAAGCCCCTTGAGGGGAAGCCCGAAAAGGAAAGCCCAAAGAGAGACAATATCGGGGAGGAGAACAAACCACCATTTATAAGGGTGTGGAAACCTTCCCTTAGCAGACGCGTTTTAAAGCCCCTTGAGGGGAAGCCCGAAAAGGAAAGCCCAAAGAGAGACAATATCTACTAGTGATGGTGGATCTGGGCCTTTACCAGTCATGCCAATAAAATACTCAAATGTGCATTTACCAATCATGTCAATAGAATACTCAAATGTCGAACATTGAAGTTGTAAGTCTCGAAGGTGCAGTCAAAAGTTGTACTTTGTTCGAGAGCTCCAGAGAAGGAGTCAAGTCTCGATTAAGGGGAGGTTGTCCTAGTCAAGCTCGATTAAGAGAGGCTATTCGAGAGATTCCAAAGAAGGAGTCAAATCTCGATTATCAGAATTCAAACACCCGTCACTTTTATTTCAATATATTAATACATTTCTATATTCCCAACAGGAGGAGCGAAAGAAAGAATCCATACCCACATTGCTGAAACTTTCCAAAGAACAAGTCGAAAAACTCAAAAAGAGAGCAAATTCGAACAAAGTCAACCAACTCTACGAGCTACCATCACGACCATACACTCGATACGAGTCTATTGCAGGCCATATGTGGGTATGTGCATGCAAGGCTCGTAGCACCGGCGACAACTCCCAACCAACAATGGTCCGAGTCGCAGTCGATGTACGACGACGACTTGGAACACCAGTCCCCAACAACTTCACCGGAAATTCAACCCTAGTAGCCGTGACACCAAAGTGTCAATTCGGTGATCTAATATCTCAACCATTGAGCTACGCCGCAGGAAAGATTCGAGAAGGAACTTGGAAAATCACGGACGAGTACGCGAGGTCGGCGCTCGACTTCCTAGCAAGTCAAGAGGACATCAGCTGGGTCAGAACCTCGTACCACACAAAAGTTAAGGTTGAAGCTCCATTTTGGGGCAACCCCAATTTGTCTTTGGGAAGTTGGATGTCGCTGCCGTTGTATGAGGCGGACTTCGGCTGGGGGAAGCCGTGTTATGTGGGGCCGGCGACATTGAATGCCGACGGGAAGTCGTTCATCATGCCGGCGCCGGACAACGACGGTGGGTTGATTATAGCTATACGGCTGCAGAAGAAGCACATGGATGATTTCAAGAGACACTTTTATGAAGATCTGTGATTTGAATCAATTGGGAGATTTTATTGTCGCGTGTCGTTGTGTTTGAGGTTGTTTTTTGTTTTGTTTTTGTTTGAGAGTTTATTTTTAATTATTGATCATTAATATATTAATACCAGTGTTTTAAAAGTGTCACTTTTTTTCATCACAAGGATATGATATTGTCTCTTAGAACTCGTTTCTGTTAGAAGAACACGACTCTCCACAATGATATGATATTGTCCACTTTGAGTATAAGCTCTCCAGAATATACCAATGGAGATATATGCCTTCGAGGAGGCTTGACTTCTTTTATTTTGGAGTCATTTGTTGGACATTTGAGGATTTACCAATCATGATTAGGATTTTTATTTATTTTAGATTTTATGCTGAGATTTTATTTTTCCTCCTAAAAGAGATATTATACTAGCATTTATTATAGCTAGGAGGGTGCACGATTTTTTATCAGGAAATTACTGGAAAAGTCATAAACATCTTTTATATTTTTATATTCAACTTTTTTCCTTCTTTGTAAACGACTTTTGCTCACCAAACTTTTTTGGATTTTCGAGGGTGTCTGAGATGGAAAGTCTATTATCGCTAGGAGAGTGCACGATTTTTTACCAGGAAATTACTGCCTCGATGGAAAAGTCATAAACACCTTTTATATTTTTATATTCAACTTTTTTCCTTATTTGTAAACGACTTTTGCTCACCAAACTTTTTTTGGATTTTCGAGGGTGTCTAAGACGGAAAATCGAGAGGGTTAACCAGAAAAAACGTGCGGGGTGTTTCACTGGGTTTTTCTTCGGTGAGTGGCCGGAGGAAGAATCGACTGAAGCTATCGGTGTTGAATACCGTTGCGAGTCTGTCGGAATAGGTGAAGGGTGTCGTCGCATCGTCGGAATCGGGGTTGTGACGTCGTCGTCGGCGGCGCAGCAATGATTAAGGTTTTCGCGAGATTTCGGGTAAGGAAGACGAAGGAAATGGGTCGGGTTTCACTTTTGGTCTCTGAACCAACCCACGGAACGAACGCGGGCCTGGTGCGTTTTGGCCCAACACGGACGCGCGCTGCGGCCTTGGTCTCGGCTCCACACGCGTGCTCTCGGCTCGGCTTGTCGTGTACGGCGGCTCGGCTCCGTCAAAACCCACGGCTCGACAGCTCGGCTTGGTGACTCAGTATCTCTATAATATATCGATTCCAAGGTTTTCGACCCTTCCGAAGCCGTTTCTGTCCTTAGTTTTACCATCCGAGGTTAGTATGGTTCCTAAACGTTAAAGACAGATTAGGTCGGGGTTTTATTTTGATAAATAGCATGAGGTTTAGCTAGGATATGTTATGAAAGGTTCTAAGTTTTTATGTGGTTATCATAGGACGTATTTAACCGCTGGAATTAGCTCGTTGTGAGTGACTTCAACCAAGACCATCGAGGTAAGTGACCTTACTGTTGGAGTTAGTTTACTACGTGTTGTATGATGGTGCATGTCGTGTGGTCCCTGCATGCACCATGTTTTATTATGTGATATTGTGATATGACTATATGATGTATGAATTATGTGACTGTTTATGCTATGAAACGTAATGGGTTATGTTGACTGTTGACTGTTTATGTTTTGTAAAGTTATGAATGATATGTTAGTAATGTATGCCATGAAAATGTTAATCGATGTCATGGATACACGTAGTATTATTGAGTTATGTCATGAGTTGTTTATGCAACTGGAATGTACTTTCATGATATGTAATATGCCATATAATGTACTTTCATGATATGTAATATGCCATATAATGTACGTCATGTGAGATGCCATGTAATGTAAGGAACGTATATGCGATGTTAGCAATACTTATGTAATGTCATGTTAGATATGTTAAAGGACCTCATGCATATATGTATGTCACGTGCATCGAAATTCTTCCCCTTTATGATACGAAAGAATGAATTACGATATTTATGCTCGCCATGATATCATGCGGGCCCTTTTCTGTTCTGTGGTGTCCGGCGACGTGTAATACATTGTGCCCGACCAAGCTAGGCCCAGGAGGTATGTATATGAGCCTGCCTGGTGGGTCCATGTACGCATATATGAGCCATGTGTGAAGGAGTACCACACATCCAACCCTACCCGGAATAGAAAAGCGCCCAAGGCTATGAAAAGTTAGGTCCCGCTCATATGTTGCATGTGTTTGCATTCCTAACCCCAACAGTGGGGCGACTTACTGAGTATTTCATAAAATACTCAAGCCACGTGCTACCACATTTTTCAGGTAAAAGCAAAGTGTCAATGTACGGTTGACGGCGAAGATGAGGACACCATGGAAGTTGGAGATGAGATATTTTTAGAAGTTTACATTTATTGGACTGTTTTAAGTTATAGCATTGAGTATTGCTCTATTTAGGGCATGACTCTGATACCATGTTAAAAGAATATGACTTTCCACAATGATATGATATTGTTCGGTTTGAGCATAAGCTCTCTTGTCTTTGATTTGGGCTTTCCAAAAAGGTCTCGTACCAATGAAGAAAGTATTCTTTCACTATAAACTCATGATTATTCTCTAAATTAGCTGATGTGGAACTTTCATCATTCAACCGTTTCCCTAAACTTTGGCTATCTTTGTACATATGTTGTGTATTCCAGTGCATCTTCTTGGCTTGATCGGATCGTTCGCGACTTGTTTCCTCCAGGATCGTCCCAATCTTTTTGATCACCTTCGTGCAGCATCGATGTTCCATGGGGTCATCTTCGTCTCACCCTTGACCTATAATACAAGTTGTCTGTACAATGATGCCTTACCTTTAGATGAAAAAAAAAATAGCACGTAGCTGAGTATTTAAAAATACCGAGCGAGTAGTTCCAGTGTTGGGTCAAGAAATGAAATATAAGCAATCATGGTGGGACCTATGTTTTCTTATAGACTCTACTTTCTGGTCCAAGCACGGGATGTGTAGACTAAATACTTGAACCAAAATTTTGAAGAAACCTTACGTGCATGCGTGCTAGATTTTATAGGAAATTGAGACTCTAAATTACATTTAATGGAGTTTGCCTACAAACAACAGCTTTCATGAAAAATGATATGGCACCGCTCTAAGCTTAAAGACAACTATCGATATGATACCCTTCGAGGCCTTATACGAAAAATGGTGCAGGTCCCCCGATGTGCTATGATCAGAAAGGTGAACGGGAACTATTGGGACCAAAGTTAATATAAGCTACCAATGAAACCATGCAAAAGACACAAGGTGAGGATGTGCACGACTCAAAATAGACAGAAGAGTTACGTTGACGTGAGGCGTAGGAACCTGGAATTCAAGGTAGGTGACACGGGATTCTTGAAATTGGCTCCGATGAAAGGTGTCCTAAGATTTGGATGAAAGGAAAAATTGAACCCATGTTTCATCGGACCCTTCGACATACTACATCAAATCAGACAGTAGCGTACATACTAGCCCTACCACCATCCCTCTCTATGATGCATGACAAACTCCACGTGTCCATACTCCGAAAGAACCTGACCGACTCGATGCATATGATAAATTACGAGTCTCTACAAATAGACGAGAGAGATAAATAAAGATTTTAACCGTGATGTGAAGGTTCTACGTTCTAAATAAATATACAAAGTAAAACCTCAATTTCTAGGAAATTTTTTACTTTGGGCTGAATTTGAATTGGACTCAGGTAGGTCTTTGGGCCTTCGGCCCATGGTTAAAATTTCATGGTTTACCGTGATGCAACGAATCAACCCAAATTTATTTTTAAATAAAAAAAAAAATACTTTTATTTTCGATAAAATTATACAGATATATTTATTTTATTTTTATTTAATTTGGAAAATAATTTTTTATAATATATTCTAAAAATAAATAAATAGATAAAAGTTAGTTAACGGCTAATTAACCGCTAGTAGATATTGTCTTCGTGAGGTTTTTTGAAACAGTGTTAGATAAAAGTTTTCATACCATAATGTTTCGTTTTCCTCTACAACCGACGTGAGATCTCACATTTTGAAGAAAATGACTCGTGTTACGTGCTTGTTGGTAGGTTTTAGAAACCAGAAAGTGAAGAGAAGATGAGAGAGCAACCGAACAAATCGAGTTCAATTCACATAATTCGAGTTAAATTTTTATATTTGAAAATTTCGGGGTCGAAAATTTTCATTCGAGGGTTTAGTTTTTGGGTTATTGTAAAAAATAGCCCATAAATCTTTACATATATTTAAAAAGTATGAACAAAATTAAATGTAAAATTACGATTATACCCTCACTCATAAATATCGATTGAAAAGCGACCAAAATTGATTTTTCAGTTGGATCGCTTGAAATTCATCAATTTTAGCCGAAAATCATTGGAATCAACCGAGATTCAAATATATATATATATATATATATATATATATATATATTTATTTATTTATTTATTTATTTATTTATTTATTTATTTATTTTGTAAGGTTGAATTTTCGTTAAATTGAAATTTTTGATTGGTTGGTGGGTTGACTTTTTTTGTCAGGTCAATCAAACTAACCTAAAAATACCATACTTTTAAGATTGTTATGAAAATTAAGACTAATAAGGGTTGATATTAATAATACGTTGTGACCGGTGAATATTTGATATTTACATTTTATAAGATTTAATTATTAATATAACATATATACAACTAAACTCAACTCAAACTGTTTGGGTTGAGTCGGGTCTCAGGTTGTGAACTCTATTCGAGTTGTTCGAGTCACTAGACCATTTGGGTTGTTTGATATTTTATTTTTTAATGTTTGTTTTAGTTCCACGGACCATATATTAAAAAAAAATAATAATAATAACAAATTTTATTCCTATTTCATAAGGTAATTATCTTTTATCCTAAGATTAAACATTTAATTAATTTATTATCTTTTATCCATACCAAATAAGTCAACGGATAAACGATAACTACTTTCAGTCGCGTTGACTTCCGATATCCTCGGTCAAGATTTTAAAATCTCAACCGAACCGGACCGGAATTTGAACCCGAAATGGAAACCCGAACCGGAAACCCAAATAAATAAATAAAAACCCTTATTTTTCTTTCTCAATAAAGGTGAACTTCTTCCCTCCCTTTGGGATTCGTTTGGAGGCGCCACAAACCCTTCGTCTTCTTCACCTTTCTCTGTAATTCCATCCCAAAAACCTCCAATAATTCTCCATCCATGGCTGCCGATCCCGCTCAGCTTCATCAACTCGCCGTACTTCTGGGTTCCGATCGCACCCACTTCGAAACCCTAATTTCCCATCTCATGTCCGCTTCCAATGAACAGCGTTCACAAGCCGAGTCCCTCTTCAACCTCTGCAAACAAACCCACCCAGATGCGCTTGCTCTCAAACTCGCCGATCTTTTTCACCCTTCTGCTCACCCTGAGGCACGCACCATGTCTGCCATTCTCCTCCGTCGTCAACTCATTCGCGATGATTCTTATCTCTGGCCTCGTCTTTCACCTTCCACTCAATCTACGCTTAAATCTGTATTGCTTTCTTCACTTCAGACGGAGGAATCTAAATCTATTTCCAAGAAGTTGTGTGATACTATTGCAGAGCTTGCTTCTGGGATTTTGCCCGAAGGGGGATGGAATGAATTGATGCCGTTTATTTTTCAATGTGTTACTTCTGATAATTCTAAGTTGCAGGAATCTGCGTTGTTGATTTTTGCGCAGTTGGCTCAGTATATTGGAGAAACCCTAGTTCCGCATTTGGATACGCTTCACTCTGTGTTTTCGCAGTGTTTGGGTTCGTCTAAGACTGGCGATGTGAGGATTGCGGCTTTGGGTGCTGCGATCAATTTTATTCAATGTTTATCCAGTGCTTCTGATAGGGACAAGTTTCAGAATCTATTACCCTTGATGATGCAGACATTGACTGAGGCTTTGAATTCAGGCCAAGAAGCCACTGCCAAAGACGCGCTTGAGTTGTTGATTGAATTGGCAGGGACTGAGCCCAGATTCTTGAGGAGGCAATTGGTTGATGTGGTTGGTTCCATGTTGCAGATTGCTGAGGCGGATTCCCTTGAAGAATCCACTAGACATTTAGCAATTGAGTTCGTTATAACGCTTGCTGAGGCTCGAGAGCGAGCTCCTGGAATGATGAGGAAGTTGCCGCAGTTTATAAGTAGATTGTTTGGGATACTCATGAATATGTTGTTGGATATCGAGGACGATCCTGCTTGGCATACTGCAGATTCCGAGGACGAGGATGCAGGCGAGACTGATAATTATGGGTTCGGGCAAGAGTGTTTGGATAGGCTTTCTATTTCATTGGGTGGAAATTCTATTGTTCCTGTTGCCTCTGATCTGTTTCCAGTCTTCCTGGCTGCACCTGAATGGCAGAAGCACCATGCTGCACTTATTGCAATGTCACAAATTGCAGAGGGTTGCTCAAAGGTTTTAGCCCTTGCTTTGAATTTTCATCTTTTCCTTTGCTTTACCTTTTAAATTTCCTGAAGTTTGCATTTATTATACTAGCTTTATTTCATTGTTATATGTTAAAGGCATTGTGGATCAATTCAGTTTCTTACACATGAGGACTAAATGTTATATTATTGTATCTATCTAGCATCATCTGGGCTATTATTTGTTGTTGATTCCTTACAATCTGGTGATCTTAGAGCTTTGTTTGTTTGTCTTTCTACTAGGTGCATTGGTTTGTCATTCTAACCACATAGTTCTCTCTATTTGTGCAGGTAATGATAAAGAATCTCGAGCAAGTACTCTCTATGGTTTTGAATTCATTCCAACATCCGCATCCACGTGTACGATGGGCAGCCATTAATGCGATTGGCCAGTTGTCTACTGATCTTGGCCCAGATTTGCAGGCTAAATTTCACCATCTAGTTGTGCCTGCTCTAGCTGGAGCTATGGATGATTTTCAAAATCCACGAGTACAGGTTTGTATACTCTATCCTTATGAAATTGCTGCAGCCGGTTAGTCATTTGTTCTACAAATGTTTTATCTTTTGTTGTTCTATGTGGTCAGATAACATTTTCTTATGTTGAAACTTGTCACCACTAGATGATAAGCTACATTCCGTTTTTTTTTTTATGAAGTCCATTGGCAAATTGATCTTTTTAACCAGGTTAAGCGATGGATATATGCGATGTTTTGTTCCTATGGCTGTTTCGTTTTACTTGAATAAGCAGTCCCTCAATGGGATTTTTCTTGCTTTTTTCTTTTGAAAACAGTGCACAGTATATTACTTTTCCTCTGAGGTAACATTGCTCTATTTGTCTCTCTTTAATCTTACAGGCACATGCTGCCTCAGCAGTCCTCAATTTCAGTGAAAATTGCACCCCAGATATTTTGACGCCTTACCTAGATGGAATAGTGAGCAAACTCCTTGTACTACTGCAGGTATTCTACTAATGGAGGAAGCTTAGCTTCAATTTATAAGATCCAACATTTCACTACTTGTTCCTTCAAATAAATCATTTGATTGAAATTTCCTTTTCCTGCTTCTGATAAATGTTATTTGTTTGTTTTTGAGGTATAATGGTAAAAGCAACTACAGTTGCTTTTGTTGCAAATATGGTGCGATTTTAGTATTTCATGTATTTTTTTGTTAATGTGCCAATAATTTGTCTGCATCTCAGAATGGAAAGCAGATGGTTCAGGAGGGTGCTTTGACAGCTCTTGCATCTGTTGCTGATTCTTCTCAGGTTTGTTTACTCTTAATCTTTAAATATTTTATCGTTCTTTTGTTGTGGGTATGTCAAGCTTTATTTTTTGCATGGACAGGAGCACTTCCAGAAGTATTATGATGCTGTAATGCCTTACTTAAAAGCTATTCTTGTAAATGCAAGTGACAAATCCAATCGTATGCTTCGTGCCAAATCCATGGAGTGTATCAGTTTGGTTGGCATGGCTGTTGGAAAAGACAAGTTTAAGGATGATGCCAAGCAGGTTATTTTCGATAATATTTATCCATTGTTTGCTTACTCTATTTAGCCTTATGTTATCTTAAGTGAATTTTGTTATCGTGAATGTTGTTGTTGTGTCTTTTAAATCAAATGGCTGTTCCAATCAATGTTTCTGCATACACTAGTAGTTTCCATTCTTGGTCTCCATAGTGGACTTGAACATTTATCATCTATGCCATTTTGAAGGTCATGGATGTTTTGTTGTCACTACAAGGGTCTCCAATGGAAGCAGATGATCCTACAACCAGCTACATGTTGCAAGTATACCTTTTATCTCTAATTCGATTTGTTGTATGAATTTGGTTTAAATTTATTGGTCCAAAAAGAAGAAAAATAATTGCTTACCTCTTTTGCAGGCATGGGCTAGACTCTGCAAATGCCTGGGGCAGGATTTTCTTCCTTACATGAGTGTTGTGATGCCACCTTTGCTTCAATCTGCTCAACTGAAGCCTGATGTGACGATCACATCTGCTGACTCAGATGCTGATATTGATGACGATGATGATAGGTTCAGTTTTTAACTTTTTGTTTAGGTTTTAATACGAAGAAATCAATTTAAATTCTAGTGAGTGGTACCCTGCAGTATTCATCCATGTTTTAGGATCCTTTTTTCTCTTATTTATTTTTTTTAAAAATGGAATACATCCAAGACATTGTGGAAGCATACTTGTTATCTTATGTTAACTAGCATGTTTAATGTAATGTCATATTTTGTGCTACTTTTCTTTTGGGTGTGTTCAAATTTTCACCAGTTTTCAGTTAGTTCTTTGATCAAGGTGTTTTTTTATAAAAAAAAATAAAAGTTTATTGTCTTTATTTCAGCATTGAAACAATAACTCTCGGTGACAAAAGGATTGGCATCAAGACTAGTGTTTTGGAGGAAAAAGCCACTGCTTGCAACATGCTATGTTGCTATGCTGATGAACTAAAAGAAGGATTTTTTGTCTGGATTGATCAGGTTGCTTTAATGAATTACACTTTCGATCTTCTAATGTAGCCTGTTGTTTACTGCTGTACTAATGATTCTTCTATATTACATAGGTTGCTCCCACTCTAGTTCCACTCCTTAAATTTTATTTCCATGAAGAAGTTAGAAGGGCTGCTGTTTCAGGTAGGTATTTTGTTTTTTTTCTTCTGTATGCATTTGTTCTACTTCAAATTCATTGGAAGAGTTTTATTTAAATTACCTTCTTTACACTTGTTGATTATTATTTAAAAAGCCATGCCGGAGCTCCTGCGATCAGCAAAATTGGCTGTTGAGAAAGGGCAATCTCAAGGTCGTGATGAATCCTACGTAAAGCAGCTGTCAGATTATATTGTACCAGCTTTGGTGGAGGCATTACACAAGGTTCTTATTTATTAGATTTGTTCCTGCAGGGATAGATCTTTATACTTTCAAATTGAAATCCACCTTTTGTTATTTAGTGCTCTTATGTACTCGAGAGTGAGGAATGCTAAGTTATGATGTTTTTTTTTTCCGCAAATGGTTTACAGGAGCCTGAGGTGGAGATATGTGCCAGTATGTTGGATGCATTGAATGAATGCATACAGGTTAGTATGATGAAGTTGAGATGTATATCTTCATCGCTAAACAAATATAGTTGTCAAATATATTGTGTAGAAGTTAAATGAAGTTTGCAGTAATGATCATTTGAGTCAATGATCAATCTTTCTATATCTGTTACGAATCTAGTTTGGTGCTTCTGCAGCCTTATTCTTTTCCCTCCTCTAGCCTAGGAATTCACGTTGTTCGCTAAGAAAATTAATACTTTAGGAACTCCAATATCAGTCATTGAGTCTAAAAAACTAACAAAATCCATAAACCTTTACAGTTCATAGCCACCCCATACATATGTGATATGTAACTCCAATTTGATTACAACGCTTATGCATACCCATTAAATTGGTCTTAGTGTTCTATTTTCCCAATCCTCATTGAGCAAGGAAATGCTAATTGGTATCCTAAGAATTCAATTTAACTGTACCATGTTGTTGAGTTTTTCATTCTTTCTTTCATCGGTCTTGTTTCTTTTCTTCATTTATTTCTTTTCTCCTTTCTGCCTTTTCTGGTGGTAGTTGGAGGGATTTGGATGATACTCAGCTGAAGTTAGCTTGTTTCCCCCCGAAGTGCGAATCATATGCATTGCTGAACTAAATATAACTTTTTATTCTGTTAGATCTCTGGACCACTTCTTGATGAAAGCCAAGTAAGGTGCGTCGTGGATGAGATTAAACATGTCATCACTGCTAGTTCATCAAGAAAGCATGAAAGAATGGAGCGAACAAAAGCAGAAGATTTTGATGCAGATGAGAGAGAATTGCTGGACGAAGAAAATGATCTAGAGGAAGAAGTTTTCGATCAGGTAACTCATCGTGATGGATATGCCATCTTATGCTACTTGGTAGTTTTTTGAGGTCTATTTAAGGATCAGTTTGAGAATAAGGTCGTATACCTTATTTTTGTATTTTGATCAGGTTGGTGATTGTTTGGGAACTTTGATCAAGACTTTCAAGGCCTCATTCTTGCCTATGTTTGATGAGCTCTCATCTTATTTGACACCTATGTGGGTAAGTTTCTTGAACACTTTCATCTTTCTATAACGTTTCATAATTTTGATTAAAAAATAGCCACCATTCTGAATGTACACGAGTTTTTCATTCTCTACGATTTTTGTTCAATGACTTCTGTTTTAATATATTACAAAGGTGTCAAGTTGTGGGCACAAAGTAGTCAATCACTTCACTTGATAAAAATGACATATAATTTGTTTTTAAGTGGACGATTCCAAAATATGTGAGGCTTCTCGCATTTATTCCGTCAACTTCTTCATTCACTGTTTATAGCTAGAACTCAAAAGTGAATGATGTGTTCTTTTGATTTGCAACTCGTACATATTGGGTAGTGGAAACAAATTTATTTTTTGTGTATCTGAAAGTACTTGACCCCCTAATATTCAAGATATTCGGTGTGCAGGGTAAGGATAGAACAGCAGAGGAGAGGAGGATAGCAATATGTATTTTTGATGATCTTGTTGAGCATTGCCGTGAAGCGGCCCTCAGGTAATCATTTCGTCGTAATTTACTCTCTATGAGCATTTTATCTTAATTTTTCAAATGTGAATCAGGTATTATGATACCTACCTTCCTTTCTTGTTGGAGGCTTGCAATGATGAGAATCCTGATGTCCGTCAGGTTCGTTCTGCCTTCAAATGGTTGTAAGCGATGATTTTCCTATTACCTGACAAGCTTTATCTAATTCAGCCAGTATTCTATTTACAGGCCGCTGTTTATGGTATCGGTGTCTGTGCCGAGTTTGGTGGATCTGTATTCAAACCACTCGTTCAAGGTTGGATTCATTACATCCTTCGTTTTTTGAGCTGTCGAGTTCCCTTCATTATAAATGGTCGTTGAATTTGTTGTCTTCTCTTTCTTTTGTGAAGAGGCCCTTTCTAGGTTGGATGTTGTGATACGGCACCCTAATGCACAACATTCTGAAAATATCATGGCATATGACAATGCTGTTTCAGCTCTTGGAAAGATATGTCAGTTCCACAGAGATAGTATAAATGGATCTCAGGTTTGTGTCTGTCTTCAGCAGCATCTCTTTCATAGTTTTTAAACTAAATTCATTCATATTCATTTCAAATGAACTCGCTCTTTCTTTTCGTTTAGCGTAAATGTTAAGATAAAGATTTTATGATGGTGTTTTTTTGAGTTTATATTCATGCATTTCTGTGAAATATGCGAAACACGATAATCTGGAGTATCTGTTTAGGTTGTAACTCGAAAGAAAACGTTTTTATTTACCCCAAACTCTGTGAAGCTATCCAGTGAATTGATTTCTCGACCGAAATACCTCAAGCTTAGGATTTTCGTTGTGTTCTCGTTTGTCATAAAACATGCCAAGTTCGTAACTCGTATTCTATTTATTGCATCTATGGATCCCGTTCTGAACTACATCGCTTTCACGGTATTTGTACAAGGAGTTTGTACACTTATTTCTGTGTCTTATTTGGCAGTTGGTTCCTGCTTGGCTAGGCTGCTTGCCTATCAAGGGTGATTTAATTGAGGCAAAGATAGTGCACGATCAGCTCTGTTCAATGGTTGAAAGGTAGAAGTCTTGCTTCCACAAGACATTGTAGTATTCAATTTTATTCGCCTAATTCATTGCTGCTGATGTTTTCCTCCATTTAATTAACAGGTCCGATAAAGAACTCTTGGGTCCCAACAATCAATATCTTCCCAAAATTGTTTCGATTTTTGCTGAGGTATGTATATATGTATGCTATATCTTAAAACATGGTGAAAGCAATCGCCCGAGTACACAAATGTTTTGTATGCTTTGATTTCTCAATTCTTGGGATGCTGTTGATCTAGGTCCTATGTGCGGGTAAGGATCTTGCGACGGAGCAAACTGCGAGTAGAATGGTAAACCTTTTGAGGCAGCTTCAGCAAACTCTACCACCGTCCACGCTAGCATCGACCTGGTCGTCTTTGCAACCACAACAGCAGCTTGCACTTCAGTCAATCCTCTCATCCTAGTGTAATTTGGATTGGCAAGACAGGTCATTCTTTGTTCCAGATTGTGTCGAATCCTGAGTTGGATATGTCTCTTGAATTGGGTTGGCTGTGTGTGTTTTCTGGTATTTTTGGAAGCATTTTACCCCCAACAATGTCATCCCTTTTTGCATTGCTCAAGCACAGTGGTGGTCATCCCTTGAAGAAAGCTGCTGCTGCTCCTGCACTGGCGTCGAGTGTTTTTATCGTCCCGTCATTTATTTAATATTTATTTTTTGTGCGCATCGATTTTGCACGGTCTGTGAAGGCTACTACGTTATAGAGTTGATATATAGTTTGTGTATAGTACGAAATTATTGGTGAACCAGTTCCTACTCTTGAGGAAAAGAGTGAAGCAGCAAGCTAAAACAATGTCGAGTGGTTACTTATTATTGAGGCTTTGAAGTTTTGGAGAAGAGTGAGGTCGAAGCGTCGTGTCATTGAGATCCAAAAATTTAAGAAATTATTCTTTGTTTGCCATAATGTCTTGGTTTTTGTACCTAAATTTTTTATATCATTTGCTTATTAGGTTATTATAATGTGTCTCGTAGAGACTTGCCCTTGGTAGAATCTTTATTTAAACGAAGAATGGGGGAGTGGAGACCCGCTCACAATGGGGTATGGAATCCCAATTTAAATGAAGAATGGTGAACAGGGACGAGGACTTGCCCATGAGAAAGGAAGGTACAACTATAGCAGTACACTTGGAGTGCGTTAAGGTAGGAACTAGATCACTAACGTATTATTCCCTTGTTTAGCTTGGAACGACTCACTTCGGTTCAACCTTCCCTATCATAAGCCAAATGACGGCTAAGCCTCTCCAAAAGCACATTTTAGAACTTCATAATATTAAGTCGCACTAGAAGTATTGATTCATTTCTTTTCGAGGATGAACTTCGACTATTTCCTTCATACTCATACTATTACTTTACCAATCTCTCACTGTTGATATCAACTACTTAATATACGTGCATATGGATTCTAGCCAAAGCTTCCAAAAATATCTATTTAACAACTCCATTCATTTTAAATAAATTTCAAATATTTATGTTAAATAAAGTGGAAGATAGGCATATTGTAAGGAGACAACAACCAAATCCTTTTTTAATTACAAAAATTAATTTTTAAATTTTTTTTATTCCTTATTATTCAATTCTTTTATTTCTTTTCTCACTTAAAAAAAAAAAAAAAAGGGTAATTTATAAATTCATTCAATTATATTTAATAATTATTATATCAATAGTCCTCATCTTTTAAAAAATTTACTAGAAAATTAATTTATAGTCTTAAGTTCAATCGGTTAACCGTTAACCGCTCTACCACTGAGCTACTGAGGAACAACAGTAAATTAGGTTTCAGAGAATTTAATTCTCGTTCTCAACCCACAACCAATATGAGTTCGAGGTTTCCTTCGAAACTCCTGGAACTTCTTCGTAGTGGTTCCGTTCCATGCCTCATTTCATAGAGAACCTCAAAGTGGCTCTATTTCATTATATTCCATCCATATCTCAATTCCGTTCATTTAACATTTTTGTGGTATCATTGAGATAAGAGATGTCGTTTCTAGTCTATATGTTTATACTTCTATATTCGTTTGGCTCTATTTCTAAAGTATAACACATTAGTCTTTTAATGAAACGATTCGATAAACGACCCATTCAAGCATAGTTCAGTAGATAAAATTGTTATATCGAAAATTAATAGCTTGACCTTTTATCCCATCAATGTTAAACTCGAAAAGAAATTTATAATAAATTGTTAAATTTGTAATTTCATAAATATTGTGACATCGAGTAAAAGAAGAGTACATGAATGAATCGAGACCACATCCGAATGAGAGCAGTCTTGAGGATAACATGACTAAGAAAATCTTAAAAAGAAAATGAAAGTTACTACTTATACCAACAAAGTGCACGTCTCTTTTCGGTCGCTCAATTATAGAAACTTCATAGTTAAACGTACTTTACTTCGACCCATTCTTATTTTTCGGTCGCTCAATCTTAAAAACTTCATAGTTAAACGTACTTTACTTCGACCCATTCTTATTTTTCGGTCGCTCAATCTTAAAAACTTCATAGTTAAACGTACTTTACTTCGACCCATTCTTATTTTTCGGTCGCTCAATCTTAAAAACTTCATAGTTAAACGTACTTTACTTCGACCCATTCTTATTTTTCGGTCGCTCAATCTTAAAAACTTCATAGTTAAACGTACTTTACTTCGACCCATTCTTATTTTTCGGTCGCTCAATCTTAAAAACTTCATAGTTAAACGTACTTTACTTCGACCCATTCTTATTTTTCGGTCGCTCAATCTTAAAAACTTCATAGTTAAACGTACTTTACTTCGACCCATTCTTATTTTTCGGTCGCTCAATCTTAAAAACTTCATAGTTAAACGTACTTTACTTCGACCCGACCCATTGTTAAAGAGCCACCATTTTCTTTATCCTTATTCTCATCATTAATTTTTATTTAATTAAATTTTATAGAGATATTTTGAATTTTCATTCTTAGGCCTCCAAATGGCAGCATTTTGTGCATCCATGACTTTCTCTCTCTAATGCTTGACTTGGTTTCAGGTCAAGAGAGAGAGAAACTGTGTAATTACTTTCTTGCCCTTGTATTATTATTCTTGGTCAATCTTTGACTCTCCGACCATAAAAGCCATTTGGTGTTTACATCAAAATTATTTCGGAGAATACATGAGTTGTATGCAAAATTCTAGAGTTGTCCAAGGGCGAAATGGGAAATCCTAAATTTCGTCCGTCTTCTATTTCAATTTTTATTCCTACGATCTATATATATACACGTGCGTGTGTCATACCGTCTTTAGCCCAATTTCAGTAACGAGAATAAGTCTCTTCCCATCTCTCATTATTCTACGTTTAAATGAGAATTTTCACCCGTTTAGCGCGAGTCTTCAGTGGACATAAACTATTTGCATTCTCATCGATCAAATTGACCAATTTTTATAGGTTGAATGAATGTTTTTACGTCAATATGAGTTATATTTTGAACATGGTCAATAGTCGAAATCATATTATTTAACCGTAGTATAATAATAAATTTTAAAAACCGTTCAAAATCTAGAGCAAAGCACAACTTTTAGACTCAGTATTTAACTGAAAAATCTATTTAAAAAGTCAACCAAACATCAAAATGATTTATAACCGAACACTTTAAGTAGTATTCATAACTACAACGTTTTTACCCGGATAAAATACCTTCTAGAAGCCTTAGTCAACCCATAAAATNAAAAAAAAAAAAAAAAAAAAAAAAAAAAAAAAAAAAAAAAAAAAACTTTTAAAATTCAATAATTTTGAATTCCAAAAATTAAAAAAAAAAAATTAAAAGTCAAATCTTTTAATCTCCATTTCACATAAATCCCCAATTCCCAATTTTCCATCAAACAAATATTCTTCTTCTTCAATGGAAATTAACTTCCAGTCGCCGGAGACCCACGGCGGAGCCGCTGTACCAGTGGTCAAAACAAGCAAATTCAAAGGCAAAACCAGAGGGAACAACGGCAACAAGTTCGTCGGAGTCCGGCAGCGGCCGTCGGGCAGATGGGTGGCGGAAATCAAAGACACGACAAGAAAAATCCGAATGTGGTTAGGAACATTCGAGACTGCCGAGGAAGCCGCTCGTGCCTACGATGAAGCCGCCTGTCTTCTCCGAGGTTCGAACACAAGAACTAATTTCTTCATCCCACAAATCTCCACTAATTCCCCAATCGCCTCTCGAATCCGCACCCTTTTAAACAGCAAAAAGCCCCTCGAAAATCCCCCCGCCGCCGCCGCCTCCGCCGCCGTCCCTGCTCCAACAATTCAGGACGGTCGGATGTTTGACGGAGATTATAAACCAGACATGACGAATTGTTCGGAGAAAACAGAGATGGGTTCGTGTTGTTCTTCGGATTCTTGTCGATTTGTTGATGGGTTTTGGAATTCAGAGGATTTGGAGCTTTGTGATTTTGAGAGGATGAAATTTGAGAGGCAAATTTCAGGTTGTTTGTATGCTATGAATGGAGTTCATGAGTATATGGAGGCTGTTCATGAGGCCTCTGAATCCATTTGGGATATTCCTCCGCTCTGTTCGTTGTTCGGTTAATTTGTAGAACAATTCGAAAGGGTATATACGAGCTGGGTTCAGTTGGATTAGCTGGGTGATCGAGCGATTTGAATAGAGTTTACGACCCGACCCACCTTCTATTTTCTGGATTGAGTTGAATTGGGTTGTCCAGTTGTTTTTTTTATTTTATCCAATTTTGTATAGGGATTACGAATATGATCAAGGGCAACCCATGTAAATGGAAGAAAATACGGGCTTGGGCTCTCTGTTAGTTGTATGTAACGTCTCATGTTTAGGATTCATATTTTCAATATCGCTTATGATATGACCATGTTACAAATGGATGCATCTCCCTAACTTCACATCGTTTTGATTAGGGCCTTGTTTTAATCCGTTGAAGGACCCTAGAAGTTCGGGGGATGCTGGTCGAGATGGTGAGACAGCTTCTACACTTTGGTTTTGGAATATTCTTGAGAAAATAGACCCGTTTTTCCTCTTCCTTTTATGATATTTTAGCAGTGGTGTGTTTATCCGGGGTTATTGAAGTTTCCATTACAGATAGGTTGAGAAGTATCTTAAACGAATTACTTGTTTATTGATTCTTATTCAACGAGTTGTTCCCTCGATTGTACGTAAATTAGAGATGTCTAACAGGTGGAGCGAGATAGGGTCTTTCCGTCTTCGGCTCATATTTCAATCCCAATTCTCGCACATTATTTTACTTGTATACAAAATTATATGTAAAAAAATGGGGACAGGGAAGAGACGGGGATGGAGAATTGGAGCAGTGGAAAGTTGTTCACCTCACATGTATTTTTATTTGTAAAATTACCCTTTTGTTCTCTAAATTTTGTGATTTGGTTAGTCTTACTGTTTTAAAATTAAACAACCAACCTAAAGCTTACAAAAATACTCGATTTTATTTAGTAGGGGTATACATTGAACTCAAGAATTCGAACGAACCTAACCTAAATTATAAGAGTTGGGTTAGGCTAGATAGAATTTCAGGTTGGGTTGGGTTGGATTTTTAGAACCCAATCTGATCCGGTTTGGTTACGAGTACAATGTACAAAGGACCAGACCAACCCAACCTAACCCGATTACATAAAAAAAGAAGAAGAAGAAGAAGAAGATACCAAGTTGAGACGAGGCCCAACCTACAATCTTCTGCCTTGGACAACAACCCAGCGCAATATGTTTAGTACTTATGAGGCCAACCCGATTGCTTCTCGAGCCTCCCTGATAGAGCAAGTACACTATACAATACCTACTTGTACTTTCTTCCTTGCACAACGCAGTGAGACTGTCCTCATCAGACATTAGTAAGTACTTCTTCCCTGTCAACGACATGACAATTCCTACTTGCTTCTCGAGTACTTGCCATTGTCATTTGCCAGTCATCTTGCATCGCCACTCTCGTCGGTTGCACCCCTTTCTAGCTTCTACATCTTTTCCCTATTGCAAGTGATCATCTTTCTTTACTCACATAGTGATCCTCTTCCTTCCCGTTTTTTTTTTTTTTTTGTTTAGCTCAACCCGAACCCAATTTCGGATTGAGTTAAAATCTTCAAAGTTTACCGACAAAAAGAATAAGATTTGATATTTAATAAGAAAATAATAAAACATTCCTAGGCAAAGCTTTGTATTAATTGACACACCTTAATTCAACAAGATTCTTATCAAAATCCCATCACAATCAATGAATCATAAGCCCAAAACGAACAAAGTTCTTCATTTTCCAACCAAATTCTTTCAAGAAACCACTCCACATTCATAGGAAGACATAAACAAAGCATATTTTCAATTGGGTTCCAATCCTTTCGGATATTTTAAGATTAATCAGCTAACTCTCAGCTGGATGGATGTGTTGGAGGAGCGAGCTACTGTAATGGGTGATTTGGTTTGACTTTCTTCAAAAATCGTGCCTTTATTTGGAACATTTGAAGAACAGAAACCCCCCAAAATAACCCATTAAACGGAGATCGAAACAACGCCGGTTGAATTTTCAACAAAACCCTCCACCGCTGCCGCCGCCGCTTCCACCGCCGCTGCCACCGCTGCCACGGACACCGTATGATCTAGATCAAGAAGATCCAAACATACCCCCTTTTTTTAGTAACATTACAAATCTTTAACCCCACTTTTTTGGGGCTGTTTGTCTGTTCTTTCACTTTTTTCTTTCGGATTTATCACGAGTTTTGTTTAATCTATAATACCCTCTTTGTTCTTCTTGTTCTTCGTGTTCTTCGTGTGTTCTTCTCCAAACATGGCTGTTTTTTCCCTTTTTGTCTATGTTCTTGTCCTTTGTTCTTTAGGGTTTGTGTCCTCAAAATCCCTTTCCCGATCTTCATTTTGCCCTAAAGAATCTGATTTCTTTCTCTATGGTGTTCGATCTCAATGCCCTTTTTATGAGATTTCCAGCTCGCCGTTACAGGTATGATTTTAGCTGTTATCTTCTTGGTTTTGTGCTGATTTTCCTGTTCTTTGTCATTTTTTTTTTTTTTTTTTTTTTTTTTTCTTGTCGGAATTCCAACTTTTGTGGAGGCTGTTGATGTTTGTGAATCTTTGTTAGGATTCCCCTGTTGTTCTTATGTTTTTAGCTTTGGAAATCTTGGAGATTTGGTGTTTGGTTTTCCATATTGATGAACATGATGAACATGATGAACATGAAGCTGAAGGGAGGTGAAGAAATCTATGCAGATTTGTTCTTTTCTCTTTAGATTGTGAAATTTTCAAGTGTTAACTGAAAATCAATGGGATGGATTGATCTTGAATTGGTATGATTATTCGAGTTGACGGGAAAGTCGATCAAAATTACAAGAGTTTTTCATTCGAACTTTGAACAGATAAGGGTCGAGTTGGGTTGGATTTTGATTTCAATACAAAGACCTAATTTGATTTGAACGATTCGAGTTTCTATTTCGAATTATGTAGAAGACGGATTGAGTTGGGTTAGGTTAGTTTAGGTTGTTTCAATGAGTGTTCGAGTTTGCATATTTAAGGTGAATCAATATCAAATTTTGGCCTCCCCGTGCTTGTATTCAATACAAAGACCGAATCTAATTTCAACGATTCGAGTTTCAATTTTGAACTATGTATTTGAAGACGGGTTGAATTGGGTTAAGTTAGGTTAGTTTCGGTTGTTTCACTTAGTGTCGGATTTTGCATATTGAAAGTGAATGGATATCGAATTTGGGGCCTCCCCATTCTCGTATTCAATACAAAGACCTAATCTAATTTGAACGATTCAAGTTTCAGTTTCGAATTATGTATTTGAAGCCGGGTTGAGTTGGGTAAGGTTAGTATAGGTTGTTCCATCGAGTGTCGGAGTTTGCATATCTAAAGGGAATGAATATCAAATTTGGGGTCTCCCCGTGCTCGTAGTCAATACAAGACCTAATCTAATTTGAACGATTCAAGTTTCAATTTCGAATTGTGTATTTGAAGACAGGTTAAGTTGGGTTAGGTTAGGTTAGTTTAGGTTGTTCCACTTAGTGTCGGAGTTTGCATATTTAAAGTGAATGGATACCAAATTTGGGGCCTCTCTGTGCTCGTACAAAGGATGCACGTACCTCTAATCTCGGTAAGAGGTTCGAATCTCCCACCTGCTTGAACTCGAAAAATCATTTTGCACGTAGTTTCGCCCGTTTTGGAACTATTTCGGGTAGCTTTTGTTTAGATCGAACTAAATGGGCAGTGCTGAGTGAACCCCTTTGCCTCATATTTGTTTCTTCTGATATTGATTTCTTTTTCCCTCTTCTGGTTTATAGGTTGATGGGAACTATATCGATGGGACGTTGACCAATTACGAGACGATCGGCTACACCTCCGTGTTCTTTTATGCTTCGTGGTGCCCGTTTTCTCTCCGTTTACGACACACATTTGAAGCTCTCAGTTTCATGTTCCCTCAAATCGAACACGTGCTGGTTGAGCAATCTTCTACACTACCAAAGTAAGTAGTCTGTGACTTTCTTTCTCATTGTAAATTCTGTTCTTGTGCTCTGTTTTTCTGTGCTGAATGCATTCAATCTCATTTCGATGAACGATTGTCATAATTGTGCTTGAATCGTTTTGGAAATTTTTATGATAACTATGAGATCCCACATCGATTGGAGATGGGGACGAGTACCTGCGAGGATGTTGGGCCCCGAAGGGGGGTGGATTGTGAGATCTCACATCGGTTGGAGAGGGGAACAAAACGTTCTTTATAAGAGTGTAGAAACCTCTCCCTAGCATACACGTTTTGAAAACTTTGAGGGAACCCCGAAAAGGAAAGCCCAAAGAGGACAATATTTGCTAATGGTGAGCTTGGGTCACTACAAATGATATCAAAGCCAGACACTGGGCGGTGTGCCAGCGAAGACGTTGGGCCTTGAAGGTGGGTGGATTGTGAGATCCCACATCGATTGGAGAGAGGAACAAGTGCTAGCGAGGACCCTGGGACTCGAAGGGGATGGATTGTGAGATCCTACATAGATTGGAGAGAGGAACGAGTGCTAGCGAGGATGTTGGGCCTTGAAGGTGGGTGAATTGTGAGATCCCACATCGGTCGGAGAGGGGAACAAAATATTCTTTATAAGGGTGTGAAAACCTCTCTCTAGCATATGCGTTTAAGAACTTTGAGGGGAAGCCCGAAAAGGACAGCCCAAAGATGACAATATTTGCTAACGGTGAGCTTGGACCATTACAAATGGTATCAGAACCAGACACTGGGTGGTGTGCCAGCAAGGACGCTGGCCCCAAAAGAGTGGATTGTGAGATCCCACATTGATTGGAGAGAGGAACGAGTGCCAATGAGAACTCTTGGCTCTGAAGGAGGGTGGATTGTGAGATCCTACATCGATTGGAGAGAGGGACGAGTGCCAACGAGGACACTGAGCCCCGAAGGGGGAGGGTGGATTGTGAGATCCTACATCGATTGGAGAGAGGGACGAGTGCCAACGAGGACACTGAGCCCCGAAGGGGGAGGGTGGATTGTGAGATCCCACATCGATTGGAGAGAGGGACGAGTGCCAACGTGGACACTGAGCTCCTGAAGGGGGGGGGAGTGGATTGTGAGATCCCGCATCGATTAGAGAGGGGAACGAGTGCTATCGAGGACACTGGGCCTCGGAGGGGGGTGGATTGTGAGATCCCACATCGATTGGAGAGAGGAACGAGTGCCAGCAAAGACGTTGGACCCCGAAGGGAGGTGGACTGTGGAATCCCACATCGATTGGAGAGAGGAACGAGTGTTAGCGAGGACCCTGGGACCCGAGGGGGTGGATTGTGAGATCCCACATAGATTGGAGAGGGAACGAGTGCCAGTAAGGACGTTGGGCCCGACTTTTCCGAGTGTTATTTTCACACTACTATCTTCTTGACTCGTTGAAATAACATTATTAAGAAACCGGGGTTCAAAATTTTTTCTCTCCTTGATGCAATGTAAAAGTCTCTTGAATTTTTTTTGCCCGACTCCTTGTAATAGCTCATTCGGGTTTCGAGCAATAAATTAAACGTTGGCTTCACATTATCTTTACTTATACATTTATGTTTTCATGTTATAGTGTACTCTCAAAATATGGAATCCACAGCTTTCCATCTATAGTGCTGGTGAACGGTACATCACGTGTTCGATATCACGGTCAAAAAGATATACTTTCCCTTGTTCGTTTTTATAGCCGAATAACAGGTAAGGTTCTCGTGTTTTCATATATGGTGGGTGTGTGTGCTCTTGCTAAAGCGAGTCATGTTTGGTTATGTCAGGATTAAAACCGATACCGTACTATAGCGACCGTGACTTAGTTACAATAGAGAGTGTTGGAAAGCCAGTTATCCAACGACAACATATCGAAGACGAACCGTTGTTGATATTCTCCTTCGTATTCATCTGTCTCCGTCTAGCAATCTATAAATTACCACATTTATTGCATCACTTAAACAATCTATGCAGATCTTACATACCCCACCTAAACTTGGAAATATTCGGCGAAACTCGACAACTAATAGGACGCATCCTTCACATGCTCGATATCAGAAGGGCGTGGGCCAAGCTAAGGCTATACAAGACGAAGAACTTCCACAAGGGAGCAAGGAACGCTCGTGTTTGGGCATCGTCTCTGGCATCTGTCTCGTAGGGTGAATCCTCGTCTTCGAGATCAACATAAGTTCACCCAAAACCTTGTAAAAACAAAAAAAAAACGAAACTTTTGATGTTAGAATCGTCTTACTTTCTTGTCAAACACGTATTTTTCTTGCAATTAGAGGTAGTAGAGCGTAGCGGGTAGGCTATTTTGTCTCCTCTTTTGAAGGCATGTACAAATTATCTTTTATTATATTGTATGATTATACGTTACACACGATCGAAACATGTCTAAATTCAAGTTAGCTGCTTCGTTTGTTGAATGACGGGTCGGTTCATAGTCGGATCATAACAATATCGTTGTCGAAATCGGTCCCATCGGTTAGAAAGCTTATGAATGTGACTGATGATATTTGGTGTAGAAGAGGCCAAATGCCAAAAGCTTATTCAAATAGTGTTTGTATTTTGGGAGCTTTGACTTGTTACCATTGCCATTAAATTGTGGCGATTACGAGCTCGTTCTTCGGTAACGTTTCTAAAATTTCGGTTTGTTAATATTTGGGTGAATAAATTTTCAAATTCGATAATTTAACACATGAAATTTGTGCGAAGTTATTTGTCGTTTTTTTTATTAATTAAAATAAATTTTTAATTTTTTTAAAAAATATATATTCTTTTCTTTTTTTCCCTCCTCGCGTTTTTTTCTCATCTTCTAATTTGAAATATGGNTTTTTTTTTTTTTTTTTTTTTTTTTTTTTTTTTTTTTTTTTTTTTTTTTTTGTTATAATAAAAGTAGTGATGGATTATTACTATAAAAATGAATTTCCTCCAATTATTTCTCGTATAAATAATAAAACGAGTCAATCCACTGAACAATTGGTGATATTGTTCCTTTAAATTCTTGAAAAGTGACATCAGCCTCTAATCATTGAAATTAGAGGTGTACATTCAACCCGACAACCCGGACCAACCCAACCCGAACTACAAGGGTTGGGTTGGATTAGCATTTCGAGTAGGGTTGGATTCATTACCCGACAACCCGGACCAACCCAACCCGAACTACAAGGGTTGGGTTGGATTAGCATTTCGAGTAGGGTTGGATTCATTTTTTTTAACCCAAACCGAATCGTGTTAGATTCTTACAGTCAAATATTAACCCACTCAAATTTAAGCAATGGAAATATGGAAAATAGTAAAAATTATTATTTTGTAAAAGAAAAATCTAAAAATAACAAATAATGGAGTAAATTTGGGAATTATTATAATAATGATTATTATTTTAAAAGAAAGTATGAACAATTCAAAGGGTGTGTTTAGTGATTTAAAATGTGTTTTCCATTAAATTTAGAAGTTATTCAAATTGACTTAATAAAATAATTTGTCCCAATAGACCTTTTTTTTTTATTTTTTTTATTTGTTTATTTTTTGTTGCACAAGTAACCCATAGAAAAACTAAACATTAATTATTAATAAAATTTAAAAAATAAAAATAAAAAGTTCCATGAAGACCAACCTAGATACGGTGTGAAATTTCCGTTTAAATGGAAAAGAGGAGAAAGAGTGGGAAAAGATAAAGATTTTTCTTGTTAGCCAAATAGAGGCAAGTACGAGAATTCATTTATATAAAAAAGAGGAAAAAAATTCATTGTGCTCACGACCAGTTGACTGACTCTAATTTCATTTGTAACAGCTCAAGGACACCCGCATTGTCTAGTGACTGACTCTGATATCACTTATAACAGTTCAAGCACACCCGTATCGTCTGATGACTGACTCTGATATCACTTATAACAGCTCAAGCACACTCGTATCGNTTTTTTTTTTTTTTTTTTTTTTTTTTTTTTTTTGTTATAATAAAAGTAGTGATGGATTATTACTATAAAAATGAATTTCCTCCAATTATTTCTCGTATAAATAATAAAACGAGTCAATCCACTGAACAATTGGTGATATTGTTCCTTTAAATTCTTGAAAAGTGACATCAGCCTCTAATCATTGAAATTAGAGGTGTACATTCAACCCGACAACCCGGACCAACCCAACCCGAACTACAAGGGTTGGGTTGGATTAGCATTTCGAGTAGGGTTGGATTCATTACCCGACAACCCGGACCAACCCAACCCGAACTACAAGGGTTGGGTTGGATTAGCATTTCGAGTAGGGTTGGATTCATTTTTTTTAACCCAAACCGAATCGTGTTAGATTCTTACAGTCAAATATTAACCCACTCAAATTTAAGCAATGGAAATATGGAAAATAGTAAAAATTATTATTTTGTAAAAGAAAAATCTAAAAATAACAAATAATGGAGTAAATTTGGGAATTATTATAATAATGATTATTATTTTAAAAGAAAGTATGAACAATTCAAAGGGTGTGTTTAGTGATTTAAAATGTGTTTTCCATTAAATTTAGAAGTTATTCAAATTGACTTAATAAAATAATTTGTCCCAATAGACCTTTTTTTTTTATTTTTTTTATTTGTTTATTTTTTGTTGCACAAGTAACCCATAGAAAAACTAAACATTAATTATTAATAAAATTTAAAAAATAAAAATAAAAAGTTCCATGAAGACCAACCTAGATACGGTGTGAAATTTCCGTTTAAATGGAAAAGAGGAGAAAGAGTGGGAAAAGATAAAGATTTTTCTTGTTAGCCAAATAGAGGCAAGTACGAGAATTCATTTATATAAAAAAGAGGAAAAAAATTCATTGTGCTCACGACCAGTTGACTGACTCTAATTTCATTTGTAACAGCTCAAGGACACCCGCATTGTCTAGTGACTGACTCTGATATCACTTATAACAGTTCAAGCACACCCGTATCGTCTGATGACTGACTCTGATATCACTTATAACAGCTCAAGCACACTCGTATCGTCTGATGACTGACTCTGATATCACCTATAACAGCTCAAGCACACCCGTATCATCTGATGACTGACTCTGATATCACCTATAACAGCTCAAGCACACCCGTATCGTCTGGTGACTGACTCTGATATCACCTATAACAGCTCAAGCACACCCGTATCGTTTGGTGACTGACTCTGATATCATCTATAACAGCTCAAAAACGCTAGTAGATATTGTCTACTTTAGCTTATTATATATCATCGTCAACCCCACAATGGAGAGGGTCCTTGCTAAATTCCCATAAAGTAGAGAATCAATCTTGCCTTGCTCTAACCCCATAAGTGAAAAATTATGTGGGGAATAGGTTAAACTAGGAAGCAAAGAAGCACGAATACCATCACCATCTCCAAACTCGTCCCATGGACGTTTCTAATTTCAAAAGTTTAAAAACCAAATAAAAAATTCAATACTAAATATAGAGGTAACCTAAAAGCACCGTTAAACTATCAAAGGTAGTGTAAAGAGAAGAGATAAAAGAATAAAAGAGAGAAAAAGAAACCAATCAATAAAGGTAATGTGAATGAGAAGATTCTTAGGCCTTAGCTATGGACAGCTGCGTTTACACAAAACCTCTAACTTTCCTCTTCCTTCTCATCAAAAATTATATTTAATAAACTGAAACTTATCTATTTTGCTTATGGTTTCTAGACAATCCCAGCAAGCAACCGACACCCTTTTTTAATTGTTTTGGCTCCATTCCTCTGAGGCTGTGGCATCTTAGAATCATCACCTCTTCTCAAAATTCACCTGCAATGGTCAACAATTCATCTTTATTCCTCTGAATTGAATGAAAAACATATTCACAAATGAAGAACAGAAGAAGCTAGAATCCAAGAAGGTTTATCATTTGAGTTCTTGGTGGGTCCCTAACTGACCCATCATCCCTTTTGTCATTACTGTTTGGGAGAAATAAAAAGGATAAGCACTCAAAGCAATATCAAGTTCTTTGCTTTTGGCAGTCCCATGTCCAAGAGCTACAAGACACCGGAGGGTTTGAAGTTTTGATTCTTCTTCCGTATAAACTCACCCTCTGTTGTGGAAGGAAGAGAAGAAACAAAAAAAAAATGGATCTCCATGACTGGGAAATCCTCTCTGATGNCGTATCGTCTGGTGACTGACTCTGATATCACCTATAACAGCTCAAGCACACCCGTATCGTTTGGTGACTGACTCTGATATCATCTATAACAGCTCAAAAACGCTAGTAGATATTGTCTACTTTAGCTTATTATATATCATCGTCAACCCCACAATGGAGAGGGTCCTTGCTAAATTCCCATAAAGTAGAGAATCAATCTTGCCTTGCTCTAACCCCATAAGTGAAAAATTATGTGGGGAATAGGTTAAACTAGGAAGCAAAGAAGCACGAATACCATCACCATCTCCAAACTCGTCCCATGGACGTTTCTAATTTCAAAAGTTTAAAAACCAAATAAAAAATTCAATACTAAATATAGAGGTAACCTAAAAGCACCGTTAAACTATCAAAGGTAGTGTAAAGAGAAGAGATAAAAGAATAAAAGAGAGAAAAAGAAACCAATCAATAAAGGTAATGTGAATGAGAAGATTCTTAGGCCTTAGCTATGGACAGCTGCGTTTACACAAAACCTCTAACTTTCCTCTTCCTTCTCATCAAAAATTATATTTAATAAACTGAAACTTATCTATTTTGCTTATGGTTTCTAGACAATCCCAGCAAGCAACCGACACCCTTTTTTAATTGTTTTGGCTCCATTCCTCTGAGGCTGTGGCATCTTAGAATCATCACCTCTTCTCAAAATTCACCTGCAATGGTCAACAATTCATCTTTATTCCTCTGAATTGAATGAAAAACATATTCACAAATGAAGAACAGAAGAAGCTAGAATCCAAGAAGGTTTATCATTTGAGTTCTTGGTGGGTCCCTAACTGACCCATCATCCCTTTTGTCATTACTGTTTGGGAGAAATAAAAAGGATAAGCACTCAAAGCAATATCAAGTTCTTTGCTTTTGGCAGTCCCATGTCCAAGAGCTACAAGACACCGGAGGGTTTGAAGTTTTGATTCTTCTTCCGTATAAACTCACCCTCTGTTGTGGAAGGAAGAGAAGAAACAAAAAAAAAATGGATCTCCATGACTGGGAAATCCTCTCTGATGATGGGTTGCTTGATTACAAAGATGATCAGAAGAAGAAGATCGTCTCGGCCAACAGAACTGCAGCTTCTGATGCCAAAATTGTGTTCGACATGAACTACTTCCTGTGCCCATCAATGGATTCTAAGCATATCACCCAACCGCCAAGGAGTTCTTCAGGGTTCTTGCCTAAACAGCCGATTCCTGTTCATATTCAACTGGACACCCCAATTATCAAAGTCCCAGATGATTTAATGGCCCTGAAAGAAAAAGACAAGGAGCCCATGGTGATCGGTGTTGTGCCATCATCCATGAGTGAGAAGCATCAGAAAGGAGGTGTGGAAACCACCGATCAAGATCCTGTTACTCAAGTTTTCTTCAAGAAAATGAAGGAAAATGAATTCGTCGACATGAAAATAGACTCACCCAGATCCAGTAACAAGGGAACAAAGTCTCAAATTGATGTTGGACATTATCAATTTGATGATGGGGGCGAGGGTACAGAGAACAACATGACTAACTCCCCCAGAATGAATTTGATGAGCCAGAAAAGCAACAAAGACGAGATGAATTGGGATGGATCCAACGGTGGGCTAAACATATTCAAGTGGAGCTTAAATGGGATTGGTGCCATTTGCTCCTTTGGTGTTGCAGCTGCCACTATTTGTATTCTGTTTCATGGAGGCAGCCAACATAAGCTGAGAATCCAGATCTATACCCATGATAAGGTCAGCAATTCAAAACTACTATGAAACTTTTACCTCACAGAGTAATGAATAAGCAATATTTTCTTAGGAATTCAGTAAAATGTTTACCCATAAACTGCGGAAGAGCTTATTTCATGACATCTGATTGCAGAAATTAAAGCAGGCAGTTCAGCAGGCTACTAGATTAAATGAAGCGATCACAGCAACAAGAGGTCGTCCACAGATATGGGCTCACATAACCTGTGGGGGCCACTACGATGAGATCTAAGGAAACCAAGAGTTCAGAGTCTTTCTTCAAGGAAGAGCGAAGGCCTAGTTCTATCAATTTATGCAAATATTACCATGTCTGTACATAGAGATTATAGCTTTAAGAACAAAAAAATAGTTTAGGAATGCTACTTGGATGAAATTGGATGGTTTCCTACTGTGTCTGAAAATACTGAGTGTTGTTCAACTATGAACTTTATGGGCTTGTATGGTTTTGTTGTGTCTGCCATTATGGTCATTCTGGAGAAGTGGAACAATATTTATTGCTTAGAACACCATTTTAGTCCGTATACAGTGATTACTGTAACACGGTTTATAACCTTTGTCCTACTATAATAAATGTGCCTTGAATCTGAGTTTACCTTCAAAATTCGCTGAAATCCATTGTTTCCTGACGATCTCAGCAGTACAAACCACAATCGCAGGACCAATTTCCAGAATTTAAAGCATCAATAACTCAATTACAGAGACCAGAGATTTCTTGACCATAAGAAAACTTGCCATGGGAAAGAAAATTGAGATATGACCGAGTTAAATTTAGGTACATGGGCAAGAAAGATGTTGCTATTGTTACCCATTTACTCATCTTGGTTATGAGTTGTTGAGGGGCAAGAAATCCCTTACAACCAATAATACTGACCCACTGAAGCGAAATGCTAGGCAAAATATTGGAATTTAATTGACAGACTGACCCACTGAACGATGGAGCAAGTAAAAATCTAAAAGAGAATCATCTCTCTATTCATTTTTCAAGATATGAATAGGGAACAATAATACTAAATACATCAGATCAAATAATTCAAGAACTCTGGAATACAATGGAAGGGAAAGAGATTCAAGAATCATGACCCACTTCAGAAGGTGAAAGATCCGTGGTGGGTTTTGAACTAGTCACAAAATATCTAACCAAGACTCGACAACTTGACAACATAACAAAGCTTGGCCACTTATATTACTGACGAAACACCAATGTATCAAACAACGCAAAACATTTACGTAATCAACACCGTATATCACAATCATATACGCGCAGACTATCAAATTCTTAGGGCAAATCCAACTACAGAATACCAGTATGACTAATCTACAAAGCTTTATTTAATCACTATTCGGTTTTAAACATTCGCAACAGATAGATTAGATTCACCTAAAAAAAAAAGAAGATCCAATTCAGATAGCTTAGATTCGCAAAAAGCTAAGAGAATTCACATCAAATTCGTTACCAGAAGAGCTAAAACGACGCAGATTCAAAAGATATGGGGGGAGGAAGAGATATGTCCGAAGCTATCTAGGAGAGGAACGAAAGAAAAAGCGTTCGACTCCCTCAAACAGATTCGGAAACGGAATAATATTAATTCCAAATCAATTGATGTAAGCCTTTGTCTGAACCAGACGGTGTTGCATAATAATTCGCACCTTCTAGTTATTCGAAGGCTGATTTGAAACGAAAACCATTTCAATTTCCATTTCCATTTCCATTTTCATTTTCTCCCCCAAATCGAAGAACCGAAAACCATTAGCAAAATTAGAAGAAAGATCTTGCAGAAACAGGCGACGAACACAAAATGTGAGAGAAAAACAGAGAGAATTAATTCATTGCTTTGAAATTTTGCAGTGAATCCACGATGTGTGTATGAACGGGGGCGGGAACAATTTAATGGCGACATTTGGTTTAGGGTTTCTAATGTAGGGTCCGATTTGGGCTTTTCGAATCGGGTCTGGATCCTAGATGGGCTGGGCCGGACCTTAGTCTAGAAAGTGCGTAACATGAAATTACTATATTACCCTTCTATGAAAATTCATCATAATAATTCGGAGTAAAATGGAATGTATATTCCTAAATTTTTGGGTATCAATTTTTATCATAAAAAAAAAGAAAAAAAAATTACAATTTTAACCCTCGGATACGATCGACAATATTGCCAAAGCTCATGTAGGTAAGATGAATGGACTCTCGAGAGCTTGTAGGAGAGTTGGTTTAACAGCATAAACTATCGTGGAATATTTTCGACTATTTATCAACGATATCTTCCATTTCTTTCAAGCAGGATCTATAGTATCCCCATTACTGGGTAGAATGTCTTTGGTTGTGTGGGTTAAAATCGACTCTTTAATACTGAAATGGGTTCCTTACGGTAAAGAACTATTTCCATAAGGAAGGGTCCATAACTTCTATCCAAGCAGATTTAAGCTCTCCGAAACTTTGTGTTAAAAGTAGTATGAATTCAGGTATGACATATGAATGTAAAAGTTTTCGAACTTTTAAACTTTTGGTCACGGTATGCTTATATTGACATTAATTTAAGCATTAATCAAATTTAATTTTGGATAAATTTTAATTTTTTTAAGGGTAAATATTTTAACGTAAGTAAAGTAATAAAATTAAATTAGAGAGTAAAAATTACTAAAAAAAAAATTAGATTAATAGAAATTAAAATTTTAAAGTGGAAATTGAAAAGGGTAAAAATTGAAAGTTACCATAGTAATAATGATGGTGATGAATGGAAGTAAAATTTTCCATCATTAAAGGATTTTATAAAATGTTATCCTATGACTTTTTAAAAAAAATATTATCCTATGAAAAAAAATTCTTAAATTTTGAAAGTTATTAATAAGTATTCAATAAATTTCGAAAGTAAAACTTAAAAAATATCTTAATTTTTTAAATTAAATTTAAGAATATACCGTTATTACCAAGAATACCATTACATTACCACGTTTTAAAAAATATGTATGAACGGTTAGTACCACGTTTCAAAAATATATATAAAGTTTAAAAAATAACATTATTATAAGGTTTGGAGGAATTTTTAAATTTTTTTTTAATAGAGACAAAAGGTTAATTGTGGTAAAAATATATTTTTAAATTTCTTAAAAAATGGAAGGAAATTAATAAAAAAAATTAAACTAGATGTATTTTTATTAATTTAGCTTATTATATATTATAATTATTTTTTTATTATGAAATGTATCATAATTGATAAATTATAGAATTGACTTAGACTTTGATTCATTTAGTTATTGGCATACCTATAATTATATCATATGCTGATTAAGATAGATATTGATTAGCTATAATAATTATTAACAACTGGTAATGCATTTTTTTACATATATAATTTTTATAATATTTTATTATGATTATGTTCAATATGTATATATTCTTATAAATTATACCCATAAAATGTCCCTATAGATTGTATGATTTATAATTTTCCAGTTTTCCAAAATATTAGAACCAAAATTAAACGATTCCATTAAATATATAATTCAAATTTATATATTATATATAAATTAGTTTTTGAAAGTTTACAATCTATTAAATTTTTTGAAAGTTTATGAACAAAATAACATTAATCTCAAAATTCAAATACGGCACAAAATTAAAGTTTAGAGACCTAAGGTGTTTCGAAAGTGTAAGATCAATTATACACTTTTGAAAGTTCACGAATCGAATAAACATTAATCTCAAAATTTAGGTACTAATCTTATAATGTATGCAAAGTTTCTGTGCCTTTTCTCCCTCTCGAGATAGGATAAATTCCCCAAAACAGTTCAACTCGTATCGAGATTTTAAGATGACTCCAATAATCATGAACTTTGAAGTTGAATATAAGAAAAAACACAAGTAGATAATTAAAGAATAACTAGTGATGCAAAGATATCACTCTCTTAAACAAGTTTGAATTTGACATATTCAAGTTGATTCAACTTTATATTCTATTCAAGTAAACCCGACCGAATCCCAAATTTCAAAATATATATTTGAAGTTAAAATTTGTGTTTATTTGATTAGTATATTTTAGAAAGTACCTTATAGATCATCGAACTTTACATTTAAGTCTTTAAAAATGTTTAATAGATTTCGATACATTCCAAAATTTTCTAAAAATTTACTAATTAATTGATATCAAATTAACAAGACAATAAACTTCTAATTTGCATATCCTGCATCTACAAATTTTAAAAAATATAGAATCTGTCCACAAATTTTTAAAAAAAGGTAGAACACGTCCACAAATTTTAAAAAATGTAGAACACGTCCACAAATTCTAAAAAATGTAGAACACGTCCACAAATTCTACAAAATGTAGAACACGTCCACAAATTTTAAAAAATGTAGAACACGTCAATGATATGTTAGACCAAAAATTAAAAAAATCATATAGGACATCAAATTAAAAATTTAAGAAATTATTAATTTAAGGGACTTATAAGATATAAAATTAAAACTTCGAACATGTAGTTTTGAAATTCAACCTAATCAATTTTGAGATATTTCGATTAATCTAATTGCTCAACTTTAAATCAGAACTCAGATTTGAGTAAAAAAAGGTGTATCAAACAAATGACTGAACAAGAAAAAAAGGGCTGGAGAATCCTTACATGATTATCACGTTTGATGATCATCATGGCCCCTCCTCATCAAATCTACCCTGCCATTTCATTCACAAAAAAATAAAGTGAATTTAAAAGTGATCATTTAAATTTGTAATCAAATTCTACATGTATGGGTTGTTTTTCAGATGCCATGTATAACTTAAAACTACTTTATGAGAGGTATTGTTAAGGCTTAAAGATGTCAAGAGCAAGCTCAGAAAAGTTGTGACAAGTTTAATATAAGCATTAGACAGAGAACGCATAGTGGACATCTTCCTGTGACGATGGTTAAGCTTGAGGCTTAGCAGCTTCTAGCATTTCCACCACAAGAGTCTTCACATCTCTAGAAATGTGGAATAAAATAAAGTTAGTAGAAATTTTCAAATAACAATCCTATTATATCCACAAATAATCGAGTCTTGTTTGATAACGATTTCATTTTTTATGTTATAATTTTGAAATTTATGTTTGTTTCTTCCTCATTTCTGGACTATGATTTTCACTTTTGTTGAAGAAACACTTGAATTCTTCAGTAAATCTTAAAAACAAGAACCAAATAGATGAAAAGATGTATCTCTACATCCAAAATACAAGAATGGTAAAAAAAAAAAAAAAAAAAAAGTCAAAATATAGATGAAAAGATACATCTCTACACGAAAGTGCACTCTCGATTTAGATATTTAAGATTTCCAAGTCATAATTTATTGATTCAACAATCATTGATTGCATTACCGTTCTCAGAAATTTATGCTCTTCATAATGTTTCTTCCAGCATATTGTATGTATTTTGTAATAATAGCCTTTTATGCAATGTTACATGGAGAAAGAAATTCCATATATTGATACAATGCTCACAACCATTAGATCAACACAAAACATATCCAATTTCCTAATGGGTGAGAGTCAATTCCAACATAAAATTTTAATTTCACCAAAAGAAAGTCTGAACTTGAATACGTAGTGAATCTAAAACCTTTAATTAGTTGAATTCTATCCTTGTAGAGATATATGGCTAGATGATAGTATTCTCGTAATCTGTGACTGCCAAGGTGCTAGTATTATGGTTGTGAACAAGAATTGTGCCTTCATTTTATTATATTAGGTATGGCCATCATGGCTCTGAGTTTGGTTCTTTTTTTATTTTGTTACTTTGCTTTTTTGGTTGATTTTTGGGTGTTTTCGTGGTTAGGATTTGGTGTTTTTGGAGTAGGATTTTGGATGATTGGTTGTTTGATTTTTAGTTAATCTTCTAACTTGGCCTTGAGGGAGTTCAGGATTTAAACAGATAAAATTGCAAGGAAATTGAATCATCCCTAAAGTTTAAGGAACAATTATTTCTATAGAAGCAATTGATCGAAAAAATAGTAAATTCAAGGATGCAAAGAACCATACAACTGCACAAAAAAGCACGCAACAGACAACTTTTTGCCTTGGCACTGATAATTCAAGGATAAGAAGTCTCACTTTCTATTTTCTGCTCGTCTTGGAAACGGTACGCGAAGCTTAAATGAACTCCCCTGATAACCAGCCTAAATGAACAAGATGAAATCATATAAGCAAAACAAGATATGGCCTTTAGAAACTAGAACTGAAATCAAAACACCTTCTGTTGAAGTATATATTATCAGCAAATATTGATTTAATAGCTCGATAGATTGGACGCGATTCGATAAATATAACAAAGCATAAAGGCTAGAATTCCTGCGTCCAATTATCTATATTGTCATTTCTTCCAGTCAAGATTAATGGTTCACAACATCGTGTTCTGCTATACTTTAGATCGGAGAACTTGAAGGATAATATCTTTTTGTGAAATTACAAGGAAAAAAGGTTTACAAATAATTTAATTGGTAGTATCAATACCTCAACATTAAAACCAAGGCTATCCAAATCCAGCATGATGGCAGAATCAACCTGCAGATAGAATAGTAGTACGGTCTCATATGGATAGTTCATCATCATATGTACACATTAATTATATGCTGCAAACACATTAGAACAAGAACATGGTGGGACATCGTCTCTCTCTGTCTCTCTCTTTCCCTTAGAAAACTATATGTTGTGTTCCTATGAATTCTAAAAAGACAAAAAAACAATAGTTATTTTGTAGCGATGCCCTAAACCCTTAAAACTGATATACAAGTATATTGGGATGTTGCTTATTCACAAAAGCTACCTGTTCACTCTCGAATTATGTATTNCTCTTGCTTCTTGGTCACCACGGAAGCAGAACCAAAGCAAGCGAGGAGGGCCCACACCTTAGTTGTTCTATACCTTGCAGGAGGGAGAAGGGTGAAAGTACCCATTCGGGGATTAAGTAGAATATTAGCCCGGAAATGCAACTCTAACAGCTAGGTTTCGAGAGGGCTATATCGATCTCGGAAACAGGGGAAGAAAGGTAGGAAGGAATGAGATTCTTTATAGCCCAGAGACCTTATGTAATTTCCTTCGGTTGGGTTAGCTTTTTGGTAGGAAAGCCGGTAGTAGAGTTGCGTCAGGTCCTTCTGACTCTACTCTTTGTTTTCCAGGTGGGGATGCCCATTGTTCCCTGCTCTAACTCCTCTTCCCTTTGCAGATCCACTCTTTTTCCTATTCAAAGATCCCCAGAGTGAAAGAAGCTCGACTCGAGACAAATACATTCTGACTGACTTCTTTGGCTTTTTTCATAAAACTCCAGCCGTAGTGTTCATATTTGATTCTTTATGACACAATCAATAATTCGCTTCATTTTCAATTAGAAGAGTATAACTACCCGAATCTAATGGTTCCCACAAAATCACAGCTTATACATCTTCCCCACAAACAGCCCTCCACTTCACATACTTACATTTCCTGACCCTTGTTTTCTTCCTTTCTTACATAAGTACACCTTGGTAATTTGGGGTCGAACATTACTCTAGAGTTCTAAGTCTAATTTAGACCCAGTCGCCTACCCTGATTACACAGTCCAGAATCTGACCAAAAATTAAACTAACCAAATATTAAATCGTCCCAATAAAGATGAATTAAACAAAAACATATATCTAGATCATATTAATTTTACCGGAATAGATGTCCAGTGTCTCACAATGTTCTTTGTATCTTCAGCATGATCCCTATTCATGTGAGACTAAAAAAAATACAGCATCTGATTCAGAAAATATGTAATTCAAAGTTAAAATTTAAGTAACAACCAAGATCTTGAGATGATGCTATCACCGTTATAGGCTTTGAAAATTGAGCTACCGGATCAACTTGTGCTGCCTTGTACTCTTCACCGCTTAGTTCTTGGATTAAAAAGGAGGAAAAGTTAGATGTCAGTGTGACAAGAACACGACTTATATAAAGCAATAAGACATTTTAGAGTTAAGCACAGTGTGAAACCAGCTTCAAGTTCTCTTCTTTGTTTTGAATGAAAAATATATGCCAAAGCTTTATGTGCAAAAGAAATTAAAAGGGGAAGACTATGTACACAAACCTCCTGAAGCCAAAGAAGCTGTTGCGACTCCAGACACGTATCGTATTACTTTTGGTTTGATGTACACGAATTGGAAGTCGCCGAAGTCAACCTTAACATAGGTTGGAAGTAGTTTATTCATCTTTTAAGTGTAGACTGGAAGAAACATCTGATGAAAAACATAAAGTATTCTGGATATTAGTATTAGCTACCCAAAATGCATTTGGATGCTTGGACAAATATGCAGCACGAACAGCAAGTCTATCTTCTTCAGGAACCTAAACGGTAAACAAGAACATTATTTAGATTGACATGCCAAAGCATCAACCAAAAATAACACTTGCCTGTAAGACACAAGAACAAGACACATATCTATGCGTTTCTGTTGACAGTATACAAGCAATGAGATAGACTGTAACGGCCCAGATCCACCGCTAGTAGATATTGTCCTCTTTGGGCTTTCTCTTTCGGGCTTCCCCTCAAGGCTTTAAAACGCGTCTGCTAGGGGAAGGTTTCCACACCCTTATAAAGGGTGGTTTGTTCTCCTCCCCAACCAACGTGGGATATCACATAGACTGAGACATGGAAAGAAGAAATAAATGGTAAACATAAGCCATATATCTTACAGCCACAGCATCACCATGAAGAGTGACCACTAAAGTTCCCCTATCCTCAGGTTCTTTTGCTACAAGCAACGAGCACTTTGGATTAGTAGCCAAGTTCTGCACAGAAAAGAAAGACCAAACTTATAACAATTAACGATTACTTAAACACATAAAATCCAATGAAGTATACGAATTGCTAATAATACCTAACTTGTCAATGGGTGCATAAGGATAAATGATACCTTAGCGTGCTCTGCTAGGCTGCTCACAGCAAGTATAGGAGTACCATCAGCATCGCATGCAAAATCAACAAAAGATCCAGACGGATAACCTTCAAATCTCTGCACAGGAGCAGATCTTATTACTTAGGAATAAGAAGCCAATCAAATGTAAGTGACTAAAAAGAAATCAGATTTCAATGTACGCTAGGAGTACGAGTCACAATTCTGTGGCAAACAGTTATGCAGCAAATTCCAATGGAGATAACAGGACTAAAGATCAAAAGAGAGTGAAAACCCGGGAAAAGGTGGAGAGCATGCCGCGCACTCTCTGATCCATTAGTGTTCGAATCTCTTCAGCTGGTGAAAGCGAAAACCGAGCCGCTTTTTCCTAAAACATTGATTCACATTCAGCAAGAACTTGATAAATACACAAAACACATCAAACAACTAAACTCAATCATAAAATCTCGAGAATGAAAAGATAATCATCACCAGCGCCAATCTTTGCACTAACGAAACAGGTTATACATCACTGTTAGATGAACACGACTCTCCACAATGGTATGATATTGTCCACTTTGAGCATAAGCTCTCATGGCTTTGCTTTGGGCTTCCCCAAAATGCCTCATACCAATGGAGAGAGTATTCTTTGTTTATAAACCCAGGATCATAAAGACATGATCATTCCCTAAATTAGGGGATGTGGGACTTTCATCATCCAACACTTCCCCTCGAACAAAGTACACCTCCCTTTAATCGAGACTCGACTCCTTTGTAGTCTTAGTCATTTTTTACTGTCTTCGAAGAGGCTTGACTCTTTTTCTTTTGGAGTCCTTTGTTCGACATTTGAGGATTTACCAATCTATTGGCACCACTAAGTTTAGGGCATGGTTCTGATACCATGTTAGATGAACACGACTATCCACAATAGTATGATATTGTCCACTTTGAGCATAAGCTCTCATGGCTTTGTTTTGGGCTTCCCCAAAAGGTCTCATACCAATGGAGAGAGTATTCCTTGTTTATAAACCCATGATCATTCCCTAAATTAGCCGAGGTAGGACTTTCATCATCCAACAATCACTACTCGCGCGACGAAGCATAATATCAAAAGAAATAAATACCTGATGAGCTTGAATCAACTTCGAGACATCAATTTGTTCCCTGTTAGCATCGCCAGACGCTACAATCTNAAAAAAAAAAAAAAAAAAAAAAAAAAAAAAAAAAAAAAAAAAAAAAAAAAAGAGTGAAAGACAGTAAATATCTTTCCTATGTTTCAAAATTGTTCCCGCACGAATGCAATCAACAAGAAACTAGAAATTAAACAGCGAATCGATGGCTGCAAAAAAGGAGATAAAGAGGTACCTGAGGAGTGGACTCCGTTGACGCAGCCATGGAAAATGAAAGACGAAAACGAGGATTGAAAGAGGAGATCAAAGAACGGGGAAAGTGAGAGGCAATTCGGCCATTCAACGCAGTGCGAGAACAAAATCGGAGGGTTAAGGAATGCGGCACCACAGTCGCCATTGTTCACGGTACTCCCTCGCCGGCCGACTAAACGAACTCCACGCGGCTCTTGATTTTCGAAATAAAAGAAAATAATTTTCTTTTTTTATTTTTTGCAAAAATATATTTATTGGAAAAACTTTTCAAATTTTTTTTTTATTGGTTAAATATTATTTCTGAAATAATAATTGGAGTTAATTTATTTATTGAAATAAAATAAATCGAAGGCATTTTATATTTTCATATATTTTAAGATACAAATTTTTAGTGTTTAGTGACGTATGTAGTCAGTAAGTATACGAAAAGTCGGATCATTACCGAGTCAATTGGCTAAAAAAACACATGAAATATTCAAAATAAAGTAAGGACGGGAAGCAGTAAACAGATGGAAAAAAAATGAAGTTTCCGACAACTTCTTAGTTGTGATCTTATCGGAGTAGGGCAAAGGACTATAGGCAGACCACAAGTGTCGCCCCCTCTCTATGTCATCTTCACGTCGTGATATCACTAGGGCTAGACCGACTACCCTATTAATTAATCGGTAACAATAAACAGACTACACAATGCATAATAGTAGATTAGAGTTAGGATCGGGTCTGAAGCGTATTTTACAGACTTGGGTAGAGCTGTGTGACTACAACGATGATGAACTCAAACGGTGAGGAATTAGAGCCGTATGAATAGGTCCAAAGTTACGTTGCGTATAGTTATACTTTTTATGACATAGTTTTGTCGAGATGTTGACTATTGCACGTTTCTCAAAAAAAAAACTTTTAAATGTCATTAGTATGTTATAATAAAGACACGGGTTTGTCTCGGTTAACCGATTCGACTGAACCGAATGACAAACTATTAGACTAAACATACGAACCATTAGGTAATTGGTTCGAGGGTTTGTCTCGACTTTTCATTTTATTTATTTATTTATATAATGTGTTAACATATATAAAAATTAAAAAATTTACGGGATATTTTTAATAATTTAATTTTTTTAAAAAATAAATATTAATAATGCTCAAAATTGGGGAAGATAAATTTAGGCGTTGAACGCCGTCGTTTCGTGCCGTGATTTCAGGTCGAGCTCGAGGCTTTGGGTTTGAACGATAACCGAAGATCGAGGAGACGAAATTTACAGTCCTCACAGCTGAGAGAGAAGTGTGCACTCCATAATCGCATTTGACTCTTCAATTTGATTTCTATCAATGGAGGAGCTGAGATCTGCAATGGAAGAACATATGGATCAAATGGCGGATCTGGTTCAGAAACTTTCCTCCGAACTCCGATCTGGTCTTCGTCCAGCTGTTGATAATTTTATCGGTTTCTTCCACGCTATTGACTGGAAGGTAAAATTCAATCGAAATCGAGAACTCTCATCGGATCTGGTGTGTGAATTTTTATATTATTTTTATGTATTTTTTTGTTTAATTTTGCAGGAACCTTGGTTGATCGGATTATTAGGTTTTCATGGATTGTTGCTGATAATTACCATCTTTACCAGGAAGCACACGAACTTTCAGATGTTCTTGTTTCTTCTTGCACGTATGATTATTGCTTTTATTTCTCGTTATTCATTTATATTTTTCTGAAATGTATTAGCATTGTTCATGGATGTGCAATGTTGAGATGTTTGATTGCTGTTCATATTGCATCCTCTGTACTGTCAAAATAGTGAGTTCTAGTCTAGGAATTTAGGTTTGAAAACTTCACGAGCTTAGAGATGAATTCTGAGGTTCAAATATCCTTTTGCAAATGATTTGCTGCATCAAGGCTGCAATTATAGATAATTACATTTGCAGATTGGAATTAAAGTCGGTGATCGATGTTTATGATTTCCAACCATAAAGCTTTTTTGATGCTTGTATACATGAATGTGGATACAATCCATATTCACATTTTGCATGTTGATGTGTACGTATTCATGTATTTCTTAATTGCTGGTCCTTTCATTCTTGGAGAATACCCTTTTTGCATTTGTAACGGCTCAAGCCCACCACTGGCAAATATTATCCTCTTTGGGTTTTGCCTTTCGGGAATGCGTATGCTAGGGAGAGATTTCCACATCCTTATAAAAAATGCTTCATTCTCCTCCCAACCAATATGGAATCTCACAATCCACCCCCCCTTCGGGGCCCAACGTCCTCGCTACTACTCGTTCCCTCCTCCAATCGATGTGGGACCCCCTAATCCACCCCCCTTCAGGGCCCAACGTCCTTGCCGGTACATCGCCTCGTGTCCACCCCCCTTCGGGGTTTAGCTTCCTCGCTGGCATATCGTTTGGTGTACACCCCCTTTGGAGTTCAACGTCCTTGTTGGCACACCGCCCGATGTTTGGCTTTGATGCCATTTGTAACGGCCCAAACCCATTGCAAGCAGAGATTGTCCTCTTTAGCAAAAAATTGGCATTCCAATCAACAAAAATATTCCTTTTCTTTTTACTGTGAGATCCCACATTGGTTGGGGAGGAGAACGAAACATTATTTATAAGGGTGTGAAAACCTCTCCCTAGCAGACACGTTTTAAAAAACGTTGAGAGGAAGCTCGAAAGGGAAATCCCAAAAATAGTAATATCTGCTAGCGGTGAGTTTAGGCGATTACTGTATTCTACAAAAACCCTTAAAAACCCTTTCATGTTTGTTATACATTTTCCTATGTTCACAATCATATTTTGCAAGTCTATATGCACATTTTTTTTCATGGATTTCTCAACTCCAATTGTTCTTCATTTCAAGTACAAGAAATCCTTATTTGGAGTACTTACATACTTGTATTTGTAATGCAGTAGCTGGTGTATATTTTGCTGAAAGAATCAATAGAATCTTGAGCAAAAACTGGAAGAATTTTGCCACCCAGAACTATTTTGATCCAAATGGAGTTTTCCTTTCAACACTCTGGTCTGGGCCACTGCTCCTAATTTCAATGATAATTCTGGCAAGTACTCGTTATTACTTCTTTTCCTCATGTCCCGGATGAACAACCCCATACTATCCAATTGCCCCATCACATTGAAGGATAATTTCTCTGTCGTTTGTTGTCTAGTTTTCCACGTCAAGAACACTTAACTGAACTCTCATTTCTGTATGGCAGATAAACACACTTTTTACCTTATGCTATCTAGTAGTCAGGTGGAAAAGAGCTGAGCTTCGAAATCGAGCACGACTTTCACAGTCTAAAGAAGACTAATCCCAAAGGTGAAGCTTTTTTAGCTTTGATATCTTTTGCTGGTAGTTTGTAGCTGTGTATCTTATCCTTCTCAGAGATCGTTGGACCGATGCGAGTACAATGCGAAGAGCGGTTTTGTTTATTCCCTTTTTCTTATTTATTGAATAGCCTCCATAGATATTATTGTGATCAACTTTATACAACATTCACTCACTTTTTTATGTATCTGGAATTCCTTCGGCCAGAAATATTTTGTCATTACTGATTTCATTCACTGAATGTCTTGGACTGTTATAGGACTAAATTCGACAGTTATTTCCATTAAAAGGCTCAGCATCACTATAAAAGGAAAATATATGCATCACTATAAAAGGAAAATATATGTAAGATCCACTTTGGACTTTCCCTTTTGGGCTTTCCCTCAAGATTTTTAAAACTAAAGAGTCCACCACTAGTAGGTATTGTCGTCTTTAGGTTTTCCCTTTCGGGCTTCCCCTCAAAGTTTTCTAAATGGGTATGTTAGGGAGAGGTTCTACACCCTTGTATTGCCCACTGTTAGCAGATATTGGCCTTTTTGGGTTTTCTCTTTCGGCCCTCAAGGTTTTTAAAACTAAAGAGTCTACGGCCCTCAAGGTTTTTAAAACTAAAGAGTCTACTGATTGTCGTCTTTGGGTTTTTCCTTGAGGAGATAAAACTAAAGAGTCCACTGATTGTCATCTTTGTGTTTTTCCTTTTGGGCTTCCCCTCAAGGTTTTTAAAACTAAAGAGTCCACCGATTGTCGTCTTTGGGTTTTCCCTTTTGGGCTTCCCCTCAAGGTTTTTAAAACTAGAGAGTCCACCGATTGTCGTCTTTTGGTTTTCCCTTTTGGGCTTACCCTCAAGGTTTTTAAAACGCGTATCCTAGGGAAAAGTTTCTATACCCTTATAAAGAATGGTTCGCTCTCCTTCCCAATCGATGTAGGGTCCCACAATCCACCCCCTTTGAGGCCAGCATCCTCGGTGGCACTCGTTTTCTTCTCCCATCGATGTGGCACACCGCCTCATGTCCACCCTCCTTTGGGGCTCAGCCTCATCACTCACATCGTTCGATGTCTGGCTCTGATACCATTTGTAACATCTCAAGCTCATCGCTGGCAAATATTATCTTTTTTGGGCTTCCATTTTGGACTTCTCCTCAAGGTTTTTAAAACGTGTCTTTTAGGAAGATGTTTCCACACTTTTATATAGAATGTTTCGTTCTCTTCTTAACCGATGCGGGATCTCACAATATCTTCCTCATATCTCTTGAAAATGGAGATGGAATGGCTGTATTGAAGTTATTACATAGGACAGGTTCAAACTAGTCTGCTGTTACATGAGAAGAGCTCACCTCTGTTAAAAAGTACTAATTTGTTTGATTTAGTGTTGTTTCAAAGGAAGCTACAAAGGCAGTATTAGCTCCTTTGTTGAGAGGAGGAGCTTTTGCAACATGCCTCTTATTGCCTTAAATTTGGCAAGCTGAACACTTAGAAAATTTTCCTTTTCCTATGGTGTTCAAATTTTTGGTGAGCCGAGTCGTTAACTTCTCACTACCCGATAGTTATATGCAGTAAGCCGTTGTTATTGCCTTTTGCTTACATTCCCATATAACGCCAATTTTAATTTTTCAAATCTTGCTTTCAAAACTTTCTTTCAAAATCTCTCTGCCCCCGTTTTCTAAAACTTTCTTCTTAAACCGGGGCTAGAGGTTCGAGCATACGTCGTTTGGCCGTAGGCGACACAAGAACGAATAGGCTTAACTCACTTGTTGTTGCCATCAAAGTGCGATTATCTATTTTATGGGCTTTGTCGTCAGTTTTCAAACAAATGTTTAATATTCTTTTTTATTTCACATGTTATCATATTTTAAAATTTGAGATCCATTAGAAACAAACTATGACAAGGAGATGCTAGCCTAAACGAATAAAACGATGAAGGAAAGCCGAAAGTTAACTTCTATGACAATTAGAATTCGTTCGTAGGAAGAATTTTCTTAATACAATTTTAAAAGTGGTACACTCTCGTAACTCTCCAAGTTCATAATTTTAAAATTAAAGTGCTCACACCTATAGATTCAAGTTCATAACTCTTATATCGTGAATAATATGAATAGGATTCTATGCCATTTGGATTAAAAAAAACACTTCTAGCATCTCTAAATGTTTTTAGGGGTGTATATGGTCCGAGTTAGATTGGGTTGAGTGATTTTTTTTTTTGACTCAGCCCAAAAGTTCGGGTTTGTTGGATTGGTAACCCAACCCAAAACTTTTCACAACCCAACCCTAGGTTGGGTTCGGTTGTAAAATTTATTTATTTATTTTTTAGTTTTATTTATCCACAATTTATAAACATTCAGAATAAAATATATTAAAAGCCTCACCAACAAACACAAATCAATTTATAATTATTCACACCAAAAAATACAAATTAAAAAAAAATTTATAATTATTCACACAAAAAAACACAAATTAAAAAAAAAAAAAAAAGCAAAAATGGTTGAGAATCGGTTAGAATAATAAAAATAATATCATGAAATTAAATAAACAAAACAAAAAAAAATGATAAAAATGAGTAGTTTAAAGGTAATAGTATATAACAAAAGTAAAAAATATATAAAAATATTGTAATTGAAATATGTTTAGTGTTCCTACTAAAAATATATATTCAAAAAATAAAAATATATATATTAAAGTGTAATATAATAATATTCAATAAATAGATAATAAACCTATTAGAATTTAGAATATGCTTCAAAATTATATATATATAAAATTTATTCAATCATGTTCTTAAATGAAATAATTATTTATATTATATAATAAATCATATATTTAAAAATATTATAAAAGGTGTGAATAATTATTTAAAAATAATATAAAATGTATTAATAGTTATGGGTTAATTTATTTTAATGTGTTTTAAAATAATATGAAATAAATTAAATAAAATAATAAAAAGAAACGCGTGTATATTATATAAACACTAGTGTCAAACTCGGGCATGAGATTCCTTAGACCGGCCAACGTACAATTCTGGCAAATCCATTAATACCGACTGATTCTTAATATATTTTATATATTTTTATTTGGCTCGGATCAACTCGAAAGCTTTGTCCCACGAACTCGAAACCGAACCGATTCAGTTTGGGTTCAGAAAAATGAACCCAACTCTATCCAAAATGTTAATCCAACCCAACCCAACCCAACTCTTATAGTTCGGGTTGGGTTGGTCCGGGTTGTTGGATTGAATGTACACCTCTATTCTTTATGTGATAAAAAGAAATGGGTTGGACGTGTCACTACCCAAGATCAAAAAATCAAATTATTAGTCAGATCAATCTTTTATTTGAGTCTTATCGACCCAAAATCAGATCTAATAGTGAAATTCAACCGCATCCAATATATGATATAGAGTAATTTTTAAACAGTCGAAAGATTTTCATATAGGAATCTGAAACCGTAACAAAAAAATTACTCAACAGTAATAAAAAATAAATACTTGCAACTATACTCTATATACAAAAAAATAAAAAATGGATTCTAACCGATCAAAATTTATTTTAGAAAAAGAAACCGGAAGAATCTTTGTTAGATTTCAAAATTTTTCCTATAAAAGATATTGTTAGTGTCCGATTCTATTAAGATTTGCTTTAGGATCGATAAGACTCGAACATAAGATTGATTTGACTAATGATTTGATTTTTTGGACTATAGAGGTATGCTTTATCGACCACGGCTTTGGATCTTTTTGGAGCCTCTCGTGGAGCGGTTTGCAAATGGACATGATATTTAGAAAAAAGAAAATTCTAATATGAACCAATGTCAAAGAATTGTCATAAGAACGGAAGCCAAAAAGCTACAATAAACTTTAGTCACTCATATTTCGATGAGCTCGTTAAAGGAACTTTTTGAAGACGTTGGAGTCTTTCCGTGTATGTTGTACACAGTTGAGCTTCAAGATAGAGATACATTAAATGCATTTTAACTTATATTTAATAAATTCATAGTTGAATTTATTGAGCCTAATTCATGGATGGACTCGACACATTTCTTTTATTATATTATTTTAATTATAATTTCAATTTTTGTATAAAAGTTAACGGTATATTGTAACTCACATAAGTTACTATATTCATGTGTTAACTAGTCATTTTAATACGGAGGTTATACGTTAAGTTTGTCAAAGACTATATAAAGTTTTCTCTTGTTTTACAGTAGACATCACATTTTGAATTAAAAAAAAATAGAGTTTCTAGTTTAGATTCGTTGAGAGCTAAGTTTTCACTTTGCAAATTCTTGTGTTTTAGAACTTGCATGTTAGCGTCATTCAAATGGTGTTAATCAAATCTCTTGTGAAGTGATATAAATCACGAGTTTAGAAATGAGTTTTCTTTACTCTTGATCATCAATGTCGTCCATTCCAAAACTTTCTCTTGTGTTGATTATTAAACGTCTAAAGGTCTTGTTTTTTTAACAAGGTTATTAGATCAAATCCCAAGAGTTTCATAATATTTGATATGAACCCGAACATTCAATCATGCAATACTTACTTCAATGAAGATGTGATGTGATATTCCACATTGGTTGAAGAGGAGAACAAAACACTCTTTATAAGGGTGTGTAAACTTTCCCCTAGCAGACGCGTTTTAAAGCCTTGAGGAGAAGCCCGTAAAGGAAAGCCCAAAGAAGACAATATCTACTGGCGGTAGATCTAGGTCGTTACAAATAGGGTATTAGAGCCAATAAGGACGCTGGCCCCAAATGGTAGATTTGGCAGGGGTCCCACATCGATTGGAGAAAGGAAAGAGTGTTAGCAATAGAGCCCGTAAGGACGCTGGCCCCAAAGGGTAGATTTGGCAGGTGTCCCACATCGATTGGAGAAAGGAAAGAGTGTCAGCAATAGAGCCAGTAAGGACGCTGGCCCCAAAGGGTAGATTTGGCAGGGGTCCCACATCGACGCTTGCCCCAAAGGGTAGATTGGGCAGGGGTCCCACATCGATTGGAGAAAGAAAAAAGTGTCAGCAATAGAGCCCGCAAGGACGCTGGCAGGGGTCCCACATCAATTGGAGAAAGGAAAGAGTGTCCGCAATAGGGCAGGGGTCCCACATCGACGCTGGCCCCAAAGGGTAGATTTGGCAGGGGTCCCACATCGATTGGAGAAAGGAAAGAGTGTCAGCAATAGAGCCAGCAAGGACGTTGGGCTCTGAAGGGTAGATTTGGCAGGGGTCCCACATCGATTGGAGAAAGGAAAGAGTGTCAGCAATAGAGTCAGCAAGGACGTTGGGCTCTGAAGGGTAGATTTGGCAGGGGTCCCACATCGATTGGAGAAAGGAAAGAGTGTCAGCAATAGAGCCAGCATGGACGCTAGGCTCTGAAGGGGGTGGATTGTGATACCCTTTGGGGCGAGCGTCGATGTGGAACCCCTGCCCTATTGCTGACACTCTTTCCTTTCTCCAATTGATGTGGGACCCCTGCCAGCGTCCTATTGCTGACACTTTTTTCTTTCTACAATCGATGTGGGACCCCTGCCAAATCTACCCTTTGGGGCCAACGTCGATGTGGGACCCCTGCCAAATCTTATCCTTTGGGGCCAATGTCGATGTGGGACCCCTGCCAAATCTACCCTTTGGGGTCAGCGTCCTTATTGGCTCTATTGCTAACACTCTTCCCTTTCTCCAATTGATGTGGGACCCCTGCCAAATCTACCCTTTGGGGCAAACCCTAAACTTTTCCCTAACGCATTTTAAAGCCTTTAGGGGAAGCACAAACACACCCTTTTCAAGGGTTGGAAACCTTTCCCTAACAGACCCGTTTTAAAGCCTTAAGGGGGAGTCCGTAAGGGAAAGCCCAAAGAGGTGGACCTGGGTCGTTACATGTGAAAATAAACGTTGTTCAAATTAACACAAGATAAACTCAAGTTGCAATTCATGGTACACTAAAAAAGTACATAGTGATTAATTATAATCATAAAGTATGAAAGTTACAACTCTTGAAATGACTCCGAGAATGTGAAAATTTTATTTTAAGACTATATAATGTTATCTATGTTTTCTTTGTAAAGTAGACTTGGAAAATGTAGTAAAAATAACATTTGTGCTTTTTCTTAACGAAAACGCTAAGTTTCTTTGTAAATCTACATAGGTTGTATGTTTATAATCCTTCAAACTTTTTTGTGGACGGAATCGAATCTCAAACAAATGTTCTTATCTTACTACTGTTTTTCATTTGTAAACTAAGAGTTTACATATCTCGAATTTACGAGGATTCTATTATTCAACTTGCTACAGTTTCCATATCAAACTCAGACACATAATTTAGACATCCAACAAATCTCTGAAGTTCGGTTTTATAAATGTTTGAGTTGACATGACCAACCCTTTTCTTTTGACCACGTTGAGAAACTTCGGAGATCTTTGAAGTATTATTGATCAATGGTTTTTGAAATATCAAATGGAGCGTTTTTTCAACTCAAATGACGTGACGTTCCGTTTGTATTGTCCAAAAAAGACATCTTAAGGAGTTTTGTATTTGTCTTTCTCAAAAATTTTCCAAACATTAATATAAAATGACAACAAATTTAAAAGTAAAAATTGATTTTTTAAAGCATATTTAAAATCTACCAAACTTTAATTATTAAAAATAAAAAACTATTAAGAAAAATCATCAAATTATAAGACTTGATAAATGGGTTAATAATCCAAACGAGTTGACTTTGAGGGTTAGATATTATAATTAATCCAAGTGACTTCGAACGTTTTATTAGTAAAGATGTAATTTTCTCTTAAATGCAACCATCTCAAACAAAGTACGCCTTCCCTTAATCGAGCCTCGACTCATTTGGAGTCTTTAGTCATTTTTTACTGCCTTCGAGGAGGCTTGACTCGTTTTCTTTTGGAGTCATTTGTTCGACATTTGAGGATTTACCAATCTATTGGCATGACTAAGTTTCAAGCATGACTCTAATACCATGTTAGGAATCACGAGTCTCTACAATTGTATGATATTGTCCACTTTGAGCATAAGCACTCATGACTAGCACTCATGACTTTGCTTTGGGCTTCCCCAAAAGACTTCATACCAATGGAGAAAATATTTCTAGTTTATAAACCCGGAATAGAAGATCGAATCATCAACCTACAAAAGGGTAACTATACATACGAACGCCTAAACTTAATAAACATTAAAAATATATATATATACAATTAATGAAAGAAATTACAATAAATTCAATGATTCGAAAAGAAAAAAAAATGACCAAAATCAACATAATCATGAACTTAGTTTGGATTGGGTTTAAATAAACAAAAATTTTATAAATCAAGTTGGTTCGTAAATTTTTTTGTATCGTGACATATAACCCTAGATTTTGCAACTTTAAATAATTGATTCTTTTGTCCAATTATCTCATATTATAAAAACCCGAACTATTTTCAAAAATATATTTGAGATCTTGAATAATATTTTTAGTTTCATTCCATAGTTGATATAGCTCTTTGATGCATATCTGAAATCATACCCATTATTTGTATTTACAGTTAAATCAATATCGCTCAGTAAATAAAATATTAATTATCATCTAAAAAATCGATAGTTTGATCTATCACCTAAATAAAACATACCACCAGTTCATCAAACATCGTGTACCAAAACAACCATATTTTCTCGAAATAATTTCTAATGCTATCCCATGTTCACAAATCATCCTAAGAACAATGAAACCCTAAAGAAAGAGCCACAATAGATATAATATATGTCTATATATATATATATATATGATCCTCATAAGAGATTCAAGAGAGCTTACCAGAAGTTGATCAAAGGTCTTTCATCTTTCCCATATCCAAAACTTTCCAAGGAAAAGCTACGTGTAAGGAATGAAGCCTGGTCCGAGATCATTTTTTTCATTCAATCCACGAAACGAACGAACGAACTTTTCAAAGACGAAAAGGAAGAAGAAGAAGAAGAAGAACACAACTTTTAGTTGAAAAAACCAACATAGAATAACACAATCTTCAACATCATAAGAAAGAACTAAATCAGAAACCTTGCAAAGGATAAAAAAACGACACAAAATAAACGAAAAAGAACGACCCTTTAAACGAAGAAACACACAGATTTCGGAACAAACTCCATTCCAAACACCCCTTTGCCTATCTCATTGCAATAATCAAAAGAGAACTCTTCATGTTCTCTTCTCCCATCTGCTCAAAATCAGAAGCTTAGAGAGAAAGAGAGCATAAGAGGTGAAGGCAGCCATGAAAAAAGGGGAAGAAAGAAGATAATTGATGCATTATTATTTCATGGTGGGAAACACATGATGACAGACAGGTCATTGAAAAGCATAAAAAACTAATAATTAAAAAAGGGGTTTGGTGGTTTTTGGAGTCATCACTTTGTCTTCTTCCAAACCTTTTTATATGCTGTGTGGTAATATATTTCTATACTTCTTTTACCTTTTTTTTTTTATTTATTGTTCTTTAAGCTCTGCTGCTATGGCTTCTCCTCTCTATCACAGAGTATAAGCACTGAAAATCAGGGAAGATAATATCTCAGAGATGGCCTAAAAGATAGGTTTAGGAATGGAAAAGGAAGGGGACATGGGGCTCCACTACCACCACCTCTATACTATACACCATTATTATACATTTGAATTATATTACATGGTCTTATTTTCAAGCAAAAAACCAAACTGGAAGAAAGAACTTGTATGTTTCTGATTTCATTGACATTATTGTGATTTGTCACTTTCTTAAAATATTGGTTATGAAGATTAGATTTTGTTTTTCGGATGTTTGTTTGTTGATAGTGATAGGAATTATCGGTTGTGAATTGATAAGACGGGATATAAATGAGTTTATCTTTGTTTTCTGCCTTCTATAAATGTTTTGTAGTGATATTACGTTCTTGTAATTATTTGAACGTTGGACTTCTGGTTGATGATGTTGTCTTAACAAGTTGAGATGTATTTTCGGCCAAGTGTTTGGGTATATCGTAGGCTTATTTGACTCTAAAAATATGATTAAGCGTATAAATGATTTTCGATCTTTTTAGGTAACCTGAGTGTTTTGGGTATCATAGAAAAAGTGTAAAAAGCAAAAGAACAGGTGTGATACTTGAAGCAAACTTATAATCCTTCAACCTAATAGTGAAACCCACCAAGTTTGTAAAGAAAAGACTTTGAATTGAAAAGGAATATCAATTCAAACTTTAATGTGATATCTTCTCTTGAATCTTACAAAAGAAAAATTAAAGATTCACAATCCTTAAAAGATAAGAAGAGGCGTACACACCATTCCAAAATAATATCGAGAAGTAGTGTAATGGCTCAAGCCCATTGCTAGCAAATATTGTTCTATTTGGGCTTTCCTCTTTGGATNCCTCGCTGACACTCGTTCCTCTCTCCAATCGATGTGGGATCTCACAATTCACCCCCCTTCAGGGCCCAACGNTCCTCACTGGCACTCGTTCCCTTCTCCAATCGATGTGGGACCCCCCAATCCACTCCCCTTCAGGGCCTAGCGTCCTTGATGGCACACTGCCTTGTGTCCACTCCCTTTGGGGCTCGGCCTCCTCGCTGGCACACCACCCAGTGTTTCGCTTTGATACCATTTGTAACGACTCAAACCTACAGCTAGCAAATATTGTCCTCTTCAAACTTTCCCTTTCGAGCTTCCTCTCAAAGTTTTTAAAACGCATCTGCTAACCAACCGATGTGGGATCTCACAAGTAGTCCTAACCGCTAGAACAGAGCTTTGTTTTTTTTTTTTTTTTCTCTTTTTCTCCCTTTCTCCGTCTTCAAGCTTTCCTTTTTGGGCTTCCCCTCAAAGTTTTTAAAACGCATATGCTAGCCAACCGACGTGGGATCTCACAAGTAGTCCTAACCTCCTAACCGGTAGAACAGAGCATTGTTTTTTTTTTTTTTCTCACTCTTTTTCTCCCTTTCTCAGTTACCAATGGCATCTGTTCTATTCACACCCTAAAAAAAACATCTCATTCATTCTCAACCATTCCATTCTCATTGATCTCTCATTCCTATTCAAGTCCCATACGACAAGATAATTCAATTCTGACCAATTAATCTCAAGGAAAAGTGGGGTTTCCTCTCTTTTTCACAAATCACAAACTTTTAGACTTTTCCCCTATAAACTGACCCCACAACCTCAATGTTCCCGTCATCTTTGTTTCCTCTTTTTCTTACTTTTACTTTTTCCCTTCCCATTTTTTCTCTCTTTCAACTGTGTCGCTCATTTCCCCCTACATTTCAGTTCATTTCCATGCAAAGATAGCAGAAAAGAGAAACAAAAGGAAATATAAATAAGCTAAAAGACTAAACAAGCAATCACTTTTGACCACTCACCTGTCTAGTCATCTGTTGATCAGACGGTAGACAATCACATGCTGGAAGATCAATGGTCACCACGCAGCTCTCATGCGGGGTCCACCCACATGGGTCAGAGTCTACGAGGCCATGCATGACTATGATAGTCTCCCCTGTGAAATGGCATCAACATGGGTTCATGATTAATTTTAACAATCTATAAAGAATTAACTCAGACAAATTTCTATCATATTTCCCTACCAAGCCAACCCCATTAAGAATACAATAGAACCTTGCAAACAAACAAACCCAGAGAGAGAGAGAGAGAGAGAGAGAAACAGAATCCTAGCATAGAAGCAGGATGGGCAAATCTTCTTACAGTAATCCTTTATTTTTTTTTTAGCTAAAGCAAAATGAACGCCATAAATACCTTTTCTATATGCCCCATTTTATTACAATTGAATGAACTGAATTCATGGGGTTGGAACTCCATGATGGCTGCAAATTACACCATCAGGGCAAGTATCTACACTGTCAACTACTTTGAAAATCAAAAGGAGTTGAGTTAGGACTGAGGATGTACAGTGAGCTCATTTTGTACAGTTACATTTACAGCAGTTAATAGAAAGGTAGAACCCACACAACCTAAATTGCTACCTGACTAACCCAGTTTAGTAGCAATTTCAAGATGGGTTCTTCACAATCTTAACATTGCTGTAGAAACGTTTCAGGTCCTTTATAGCCTTCTCCTCTATTTGAATTGAACGAATCGAAGATGGTGTGTCAACTTCTGGTTTGAACCAGCGATTTACTCCGTTGGAATCTGAGGGAGAGCCTTGACCAGAAGCAATCGAAAAGCCAGCTGTTCTCACCTTTGGACTGTTCGGTAATAATACCTGTTGTTTTTTTCCTTTCTGCGGGATGAGAAAAAAAATTGCAGTGTCGGTTTCCTTCTTGAATAAATTAAGAATTGCCTTCACTTTGAATTAATCCAAAAGAGTAGAGAGGTGAAAAGCTGGCATACCTGCTGCATCTGAATGTCCCTGAGAGATGGCCGAGAAGGCGGAGGAGTGCCAGATGCACACCAAGGAGGAGTGTTTCTGTCTCCATCCGTAACTTGAAAAGCTTGAGTCGGGACTACGGGTATTGGTTTGGAAGACAAAAATGAAGCTAAGGGGATTTTCCCTTCACTTTTACAATCCAAGAGATCAGCCTGATCTTTACACTCATTCGGCTGTTTCCCTAAGATTTTGCGCTGCTCATCCTGAATTTCACGTAGTGTTGTAGATCCTTTGGCAACCTTAACCCCACCCCAGGCTGGACCTTCTATTTTAGGCGTTGGTGGTGGTGCAGCTACCTCTTTGGGCGTATCATCAAGAGCGCCACTCAAGAACATCGACAGCCCACCCTTCCTATTCTTCTTCTTCCTTGTAGCTGTTGGATATGAATTCCTATCCTTCGACAAGTCTGTATCTTTCAACAAACTTGAATTACTTTTCATCAAAATACAAGTGGATGACTCGAGAGCATCAGAATTGTTAATTGTTTCTTCAAAGATTGTGTTGTCCCCCTGTTGGATATAATCAATCATTTTTAAATATATGAAAGAAATCAGTGAAAGTCGTAATCAAGGAAGTAAACACAATGCAGTAAAAAGGTAAGACTGGAGCACCTTAAGAGCCAGGTAAAGAGCAATGGAAGACCAAAATCATTACTACAATTAGGACAACGTTGTATCCAATCAAATGGTTGTTTTGAGTAGTCTATTAAGAACTACTTTATGCTTTTTTCTGTTAAACATTTGAATCGAGTAATTATTTCAAAAGGTTATTTTTAGTTGTTTGAGCTATTTAACAACTACTGAAGTTATTCTTACTTCAACCAATACAATCACATCACAATTCTTTAGAACAGTTCTTAAAACCAGAAAATTGTTGTAAAAAACAATAGTCATACATAACCTCAAATTAACGGGGGG
>NC_036647.1:6164658-6181592 GCF_002806865.2 Cucurbita pepo subsp. pepo
GGGGGGGGGGGGGGTGAGAAATTCTTAAACTTTACCCTGCAGAAGAAAGTTAATCCCCTAAAAACGAAGACAAACGAATAAATGTCACGCCTAACCTTTTTCTTGGCAACTGAAGGCATTTCAACATCACGGAACTCCTCCATATGATCTGGTTCTACATCAGATTTGGCAATACCAGCTGAAGTTTCCAAATGCTCTAGTTTGCATTTGTTCCTCCTCCTATGTTTTTTTGCTAGCACATTGTTCTTATTTCCTTTGTCATCGGGGGGCATTGAGGATGGTTTTGCCTGCAGAGTACCTACTGGAATACCAAGTTCCAGAAGTGAACTTTCAAGAGCAGACTTTGTTTGGAGCTTTGCAATTTGTTGTTCATCAAGGAGATATCCACAGGACTGTTTTGATTCAAGCATCTCAATTTGCTGCAACTTTTTCCGCAAAGCACGAATTTGTTTGGAAATGGCTTCCTTTTGATTATCTTTGTGGAAAAAAGAATCTGATCTTTGTTCCATTTCGTTTGTCATGTTACTCATCAAATGATTCTCTCGGCACCTTAAACTCTCATTCTCACTATCCTCCTCTTCACTGTTAATAACGACCGGCAAAGTAGCAGTTGCAGTCGGGAGTCGACGATAGCTCCATGGCTCAGATGACTTATGGTCTAACAACTTCTCAAGTTTAGCCATAATATCTGGCGAAGCATTTGCAATAGCTTGTGATGCCACTGTAAAAATATAATCGAGGTTCCGAATAGCTATATCCTGGAACCAAGTGGCAAATGAAATATTAGTTGCACATTATGCTATGACTTTATTACATTTGGCCAAACTTGACAATAAAAAAATAAAATCAATGAAAAGGAAATGATCATATTAAGATTAAGGTCCGATTGCAATTTTGGTCAAAGGGGTTTGTAATTAATCAACTCATTTTCTCCTGTTTTACTCAAACCTAAAACCTTCAGAACGTCTCAAACTGAACTTAAGATGATTCAAGGAAAAGAGAATCTATAAATTTTGTGAAAAACAAGACAGCAACAAATACGTTTATACTAAAAACCAAATCAATTGATCAAGAAATCTATTATAGTGAAGAACAGGAAGCTACCACATGCAACTCTCTAACTCGCAGAAAGTGGCAGAAAAGTATACCCGAAATTAAGATTAAAGTAAGATCTATGAAGCAGACATCTAGAAGTGAAGCAGAAGTCCCAAATAAAAATTACTTTTTCAGTATCCAAGTCTTCATATTGCATACCTCACAGTGCTTCCTCAAATCATCAGCCTCAAGTGAATCTGCAATTTCAAGTAGTTGAATAGCATTCCGTGGTTCCACTAAACTCTCTGCAGCAACTTTTTCACAGAGACTTTTCAAGCTAGGTACACAACGAAGTTCAGTGGCAACCTTTGGGGAAGTAGATGGCTCAGTAACAGAGTCAATATCATGAAACATCAAATCTTCATCAAGCTCATCTAGCTCATCCATGCCATTGGAAATATGGTTCTTTGAAATCTTGTTCCCGTTGACATGATAGGCAGGATGATAGAGAGAACCAACAATCAGTAAATGTGTTTCACCAACTGACACGTACGTAGCCCTCTTTACCCCATGCAAACGTGTTGCAACAGGTGGCTTATCCTTGCCATTCTTCCCATCCCACATGAATACATCACCAATAGATGTAACAGCAGCAATCCAGTATTTTCCTGCCGAAATACTGACCACGTCTCTTCCACAAAGTGAATATAGCTACATGAAAGGAAAAAAAGAGATCAGACATCAATAGGTAACTGACAAGTTGTTCACAAGAAAAGAAATAAAACCAAGAGATCAAACTTGTTGGCATCTAAGATCAGCATCCGAGGAATCCCAATAGAATACTGCACCATCATCAGTGAGAGCCATGCTATGAACCATCCCAGCAGCAATGTTAACCACATGAAGCCGTTTCATTCTATGAAACTTTAGTGGGGTGTTCCCACTTTTCTTTAAATTCCTAGCAATTACAACTCGCCTCGGAGTAACAAGCCTATGTCCCCAAGTGTAAACCTGCAACAACACAAAATCCTCTCTTAGAACAGCTAAGCCAACCAAAGATATCAACATATAATCTGCTACAGAATGACGATGTATGTGCATAGCATTACTAGCTCAAAATTAATGTACCTTTAAAATGAAAATTTACAAGCTCAACAAATCTTTAAAAGTTACCTCTCCATCAAGCCCTAAACATATTGTGTGAAATTTTGCTGCAGCCACTCGAACAAAAACCTTTCCCTTCAAGTATTCAACCACTCTAGGAGTGTAATTAGAAGCTGAGTTAGAGGTGCCATAACCGAGTTGACCTTCCCTATTGCAGCCCCATGTAAAAATTTCACCAGACTCAGAAACCACAGCAGTGTGTTTGTTTGCGGCAGCAACATCAACAATTTTAGACCTCAGAGAACTAACTCTTCGAGGTGTGGGTTGGGTATCAACAGAAGTGTAACCGAGTTGACCCTCTGCAGATCAAAATTAGGGAACACTCAGTTCCTCAGAAATCAATAGAACAATGGCAAGAAAAGCAAGGCAATGTGTTCCAATATTCTATTTATTACACAGAACCTTTAGAGAATGAATAATGAGCTCCAGCCACCATCCAATATTTTTGACATACTTCCCTTAAAACTTTGTACATATGAGCTCAATGGCATCAAGATACTTTACCTCTATTAGATCCCCAGGTGAATACTTCACCACCCTCTGTGGCAATAACCGTGTGATGTTTGGCAGCAGCAACTGCTCTCACACGGCGGGAACCTAAACCAAAAATCACCTGCCGAGGGGTGATAACTGCAGCTTGACCACTGTCATAATGAAGTCAAATGTATCTAATGAAAATATGTGGGAAAATTGCAGCTGGACAAGTACATTCAGCCTTGCTTCTTGTTCAACAAAAGAAAGAATGTTTATCCAATTGTAACAGTGACTAGCACATCAGTATCTCCCATTTGACAGCCAAGAGTCTAGGATCATTGAATTAAAAAATCGATAAAGAATGCACAGCACTCTTACTGCTGGCCACCTTATATTATACAATTTAACACAAGCATACAAATAGATGACTGAATAAATTGAATTGTAGGTGTATGTACTAACGACTTCTATATATATTAGAACACTAAAGAAATTGTCAATAATGAAATGGGCAGACAAAAGATACTAAAATACATCCTATGTAATTGAACAAAGAGACTCAAACCTGTGAATATCGAAGTCAGGGTGTCCAAGCCGGCCTCCCCTTCCAAAACCCCAGGTATAGACTTGTCCATGAGCACTTACAGCTACACTATGAAACTTGGAAGCAGAAACCAACTTGATAAAGGAACCATGAAGAGAATCTATTTTACATGGAAGCTTTTGGATGTGCTCGTTGCCAGTTCCAAGTTGGTAGTTTGTGCCACTGCCCCAACTAAACAACTCTGTGGCAACTGGGAAATGAAAATTAATGTGTTGAGCCTAATGATCAGCGTCACGAGTAAATATAAAATGGAAGGCCAAAAAGGTACCTGAGGTAGGTTCACCTCCCACGACCTGCAATACAGGCCCAGAGAGGAGATCTATTGGTGTTCTACACTTGGAGTCCTCCAACGTGATAGAGGCACCACATTGGAGAAGGATACATGCGACAGCAAGATGACCAAAATGTAGAGCTCTGTGAAGACTGCTCCATCCAGATTCACCGTCCTGAAACAAATTATTGATGGTCATCTGTAACCTTCTGAAATTGGGAAGTTAAGTAACCAGTAAAAGCTAAAGATAGCCTAAAAAATATGTGCTCTCTGTACGGAACAAAACTCACAGAGAAGAAGGTCAATAGAACAGAACAAACCCTGCCTATGAATCATGAGATTGACCGAAGACTCTCCAACCAGTTATTTGAGGGAGAAAAAAAGGACAATGTAAAAACTATTTTGACATAGGGAAGCTAACGAGACATGTTCTATCTACTGTCTCATACCTCAAAGTTTCCTAGTTGCCAAATTCCCAGGAAAACTCGACACCAAAGACCCTGCCTATGAACCGTGAGATTGACTGAAGACTCTCCAACCAGTTATTTGAGGGGGAAAAAAAGGATAATGTAAAAATTATTTTGACACAGGGAAGCTAACGAGACATGTACTATCTACTATCTCATACCTCAAAGTTTCCTAGTTGCCAAATTCCCAGGAAAACTCGATACCAAAAAAGACCTGCCATCCTTCATGCTGAAGCTAACTCAAAATATTAAAAACATTAAAAATATAATTGGATTTCTCCTCATTGCTAGAGCAAAAGACGTTGGAGTCTCTAAAAAATCCAATTGCTTTTATAAAGTGCAGATGAATGCATCAAGGCATTGCTGCAGGAACTTTGGCCTGAAAGGAAGAATAGGGTGATCGTGATGAATCCAGGGAAATGGAAGAAGTTCCAGAATTAACAAATCTGATTGTTCTTCTTTGTGTTTCCCTTCACCCTCATTCTATAATTTATAAGTTAACTAATAGAGTAATAAGTTGTCCATAGTTTTAAAGAGAGTAGTTCAGTCCAAAAGACATAATTAAACCGTAGAAGTTGACTTTTCCCATTCCTATTAGACACAAAGATTAAGATAAGAGTTAAAATTAGGTACAGGGAGCAAAGGTACATGCATGATAAAAAAGTAATGATTTTTTTTTTCTTTTTTGATGAAAAACCAAACTTTCATTGAGAAAAAAATGAAAGAAAGAAGGGGCATACAAAAGAACCATACAAATGGGAGCTAAACTGATAATTAAATGGTCGCTCAACCCAAGTCTGAAATAAAGAACGGTGACCAACATACCCTAGCATCAGGATCGGCACCAGCTGCCAGAAGTCGCCTTACAATAGGAATATGATTTCTCCAGATTGCAATATGAAGGGGAGTGAGACCAAATGCGTTTCTTGCATTAATGTTCCCCCCATTCCTCTTCAGCAGTGCCAATGCTGAATCCACACCTGCCAAGGACCCTTCACGAACAACAAGCCATAGATCTTTCTGGGAACTCATTGATGAAGATTTCCGAAATGAAGTCTGTACATTTTGCTTCTGTCCTTGCGATGAAACTAGCACCTCCATTTTGTAAGATGTGCAGTAGTTTATTTTACTTCCTAATATAAAATTTTAGAAGAACAATGTATAAATTCTCCTCAACTCTTGAAACAACTATGAAACTGCTTCTTAAGAAAAAGTTGTCAGTAGTGAATAATATTAAGACGTCAATCAACAGAAGTCTGGTAAGAAGAAAGTCCAAGTCAACCAACTCATCCGCTACTTGAAACAACGCCCCTTCATCTCAGACTATGTAGTAATAATATCCTAGACAAAAATCAACCTATAAGGTAATAGCACATTCCTTTATTGGATTAAAAAACATCTTTCCATTATCATCTCCATAATTACTGAGACAACACAATGTAGCAGCCACTCACAAAACCAATCATTTGGGACGACAAGAAAATTCACGTGCAAACAAGTGAAAAAGAACCCTGCAATTCAAGATGGTCCATCAGACAAGTTAGCTTTCTAAAACTAAATTTACAAGTAAAAAAAAAAAGTAAGCAATAACTTGTAGACGAACTGAATGACCAAGGTTAGTTTAGACAGAAAAATAGAATGAGCTGCCAGGAGAAAAAAAGTTAAGTAAACATACTCTGAATCGCAATTATCAACCATGACAAGAAACACACACAGTTTTAATATGTGTACGCCGAACATGTCATTAGCCTCATAAAGGCAGTTCATGCCTATCTACAGACTGTAGTACATATTACACAGTATGATACTTCCTGAAGTATCAATAAACTTCGAAAAAGAAGATTATAAATGAAGAAAGCATCTCAAGAGGCGTTTCCTTTTCTATTTCCTTCAAAAAAAAAAAAAAAAAAAAAAAAAAAAAAAAAAAAAAAAAAAAAAAAAAAAAAAGCACCAAAAGACAATAGATAGTATGCAAATGCAGAGAAAAATCATGAACTCAGAAAGCAAGCAGAGGACATTTCTGTCGCTAAACTAAGCATCAGAAATTATCAATAAAGCATAATTACTCAAAGTCGTACAAAAATTCTACTGACATTCATAATCTTGTTTATTCTTCAAAATATCTTTTGTATAAAAAAAATTTTACAAAAAAATAGAAGCCTCTGTAAATTACATTAAGTGCTGAAGAAGAAAGGAAGACAAGAGAGTCCCATTTAGAGTTCTCCGGTGGATTCCCAAGCGTCAAAACAGACGCTAATTTGCAAGCATTCCTACGTAAATCCTCCGAGATCACAGAAGATGCAAGCCAATAAGACATCAATAACAGTTGTCAAACAATCAGATACAGATCACAACCCCTTAAAATGGAAACTAGGTCGGGTAAAAATAGAATTTCCCCTCAAAACGAATCAACCCCAGAAAAGGAAATGTCAGCTACCTCAAGAACACACAACAAGTAGAGACTTATAAGCTCAAAGCAATCATCACCACTTTATCAAAAAACCACGCCAAGCACCAAAAAACGTTTCTCAAAAACAGCTCGAGATCCTGAAAACAGACCAACCCACAAAATTTTCCACAAAAAAAAAACACATGAAACTCTAATTGCACGATCCAATTATGAGCTGCGACTATTTAAATTGGGAGATGAAAACAACAAACAAAAAAGATCAATAAAATGAAATCACCTCGGCCTAGTTCGATAGAAATGCAGTGGAAAACCTTGGAAAAGATTTGAGCATACAAGAACAGCCTTCAAAATCGTAAGAACATGAAGAACTGAAATGAAATATATCTTAGAGACGAAACAGAAACGGAAGCGCACCAAAGAATATACCTGGAATCAAAAGCGCGCACACTGAGAGACGAAGAGACAGAGAGAGACAGAGAGAGAGTTTCCATTAGAAGACGAGGCTGAGTTTCTCAAGACTGGGAGGGGTAGTTTTGGTAATTCACATTACTTGACGAAAATACCCCTATACATTTGGAAAAATTACTCGTTTGCGTAAGATAATGGCTGGTGTCATCGGGAATGTCACGTGCCCACGATCTCTCCAAGTGTTTCTCCTCTTGACACGTGGACGAACCGTAGCCTGACACCTCATCGTACCAGTTCACAATTCACAAAGCTAAAAAAAATAACTTTTTTAATAATATTAAATTTTTAATAATTAATTTATATCTAATAAAATTAAACAGCAATTAATAACCAAGTCTAAATCTGTCGTTTATGTTAGCATAACAAGAATTATAGTTAGATATTTTCGGTTTTCTCTGGTTGTCACTGAGCTTAACCGATCATTTTCAAACATAGCTTTAATCTGCTAAAATCGACTGGTCTCAACTTGCTGAACCCGTACAAAGTTTTGGACCGGTGTTAGACGAACACAACTCTCCACAATTGTATGATATTGTCACGAAGCTTATCCGATCATTTTCAAACATAACTTTAATCTGGCTAAAATCGACTGGTCTCAACTTGTTATACCCGTACGAAGTTTTGGACTTTAAAAGACCTAGTCGACCAACACGAGTTACTTGTGGGTGTTAAACGAACACGACTCTCTAACATGGTATGATATTGTCCATTTTGAGGTCTCATTCCAATGGAGATAGTAGTGTTTGATTATAAACTCATGATCATTCTCTGAATTAGTCGATGTGGGACTTTCATCCAACACCTCCCTCAAACAAAGTATGTCTCCCCTTAATTGAGGCTCGACTCCTTTTTCTTTTGGAGTCTCAGTCATTTTTTACTATGCCTCGAAGGCGGGAGGCTCGACTCCTTTTTTCCTTTGGAGTTCTTTGTTCGACATTTGAGGTTCTATTGACATAGCTCATGCTCTGATACCATGTTCGCTCTCCACAATGGTATGATATTGTCCACTTTGAACATAAGCTCTCTTCGTTTTGCTTTGGGCTTTCCAAAAATGTCTCATTCCAAAAAAAATATTTTTTAATTATAAATTCATCATCATTCCCTAAATTAGCTACCTCGACTTTTCATCCACCAATTCTGATGGGTCTCGTCTTGTTCCCAATACCCATTTTTGGTGCTCTAAAATGATTGATGGATTTTTTTTTTTTTAATGTTTTTATGAAAATTTAATGCACAGAACAAAAATGATATCCAATTAAAATAAGTTTATTCTATTATTTATAAAAAAAAAAATCATATTTATTTTTATGAAAATAAAATCAGAAAAAAATATAAGTTGCAATTACGATTTTACCCTAATAATGGATGTGATTACGGATTTACCCATTGATATTTTAATATGAAGGGTGCATCTGATTCTTGACTTTTCACATTTATATACTTTTTTTTTTTTTTAATAATTTCCAATTATATTTTGGACCAATAAGAAGAGTCTGTGGATGCAAGTAATCCTTTTTTTTTCTTTATTTATTTTTTCTTAAATTAAAAGTAAACTTAATTCTTTAAATATCACAACCATGAATATTCTAATCATAATATCTCATAAGAACTTCAAACTATATTAAAATATATATATATATAATAAAATTAAAGATGCCAGAGAATGAAAATTCTACCTTTTATTTATTTATTTATTTATTAGTAATTAAATATTATTTTGAAGTTTGTAATATTTAAATTTAAATTTTTTAAAATTATATTAGTAGAACATTAATTTATGAAATATTATTAAATTTATTATAATTTTTATAAAAGAATTATATAAATTTATGAATTTTTTTGAATGAAATTTGATTTCCACTAAAATTTAAAAAAAAAATTAAATATGAGGATTGAAATAGATGACACTGATAGAGACATGTCAGTCTTGTAGGGGGCGTATATATTTTTATTTGGCTCCGGTCAATCTGAGGGTTTTGTCCCATGAACTTGAAACCGAACAGAGTCAGTTCGGGTTCAGAAAAATGAACTCAAACCAACCTGAAAAGCTAATCCAACCCAACCCAACCCAAATCGGATTGTCAAGTTGAATGTACACACGTACCGTCTAATCAACATTTATTTAGGATCGAGTGAGGAAAAAGTTCTTTTTTTTTACCTTTGAATGTAGCCAGTTATACAAAGCTTTTTCGTATCGTATTCTTCCCTTCCTTCACATTATAATTATATTTTATAATTTTTTTCAATACTCGTAAATTCCACGTCATTTTAAAAGAGAATATTGACGTAATAAACAATAAATGAAAATAAATATAATAATTTGACTTTTAAATTTTAAATTTTATGTTTCCATAAATCATTAATTAAAATTATTTGTATATATAAATCCCTAAAATTATCATCAAATTTATAGATTAAAAAAATCTTTAAGATTGACTATTTAACCAATAGACTTTTCGACTCATTATTTATTTATTTTTTTAAATAACCAAAATATTATTAAACCTTTTTTTAATAATAATGTAACTATTTTTGTTAATTCAAATTAAAAAATAACAATATTTAATGCATCATTTTATTTTTCGGCTCATTCCAACCACCAATTAGAAAAAATTAAATGATTTTTTTTAAAAGGGAAAAATATTGCCACGTGGTAAACACTAATTTGTCAGCTGAGTTGGACAAAACAAAATGTAACTTTCAAAATTATAATTAAAAAATTAAATTTATTTATCTAAAAATACTCTTAAACTTTCGAATTTTAATTTAAAAAATAAATATAAAAAAATATTGTTACTCTATTTAAAAAATATTTAATAACTTTAAATAGTGTTTCAAAAATACCCTTCAATTTTATATATATATATATATTATTGCTAGCATCGTACTTTTTAATATTATTATATTAATATTCTTGAAATTATTGATTTTTTTATATTTTATTTTTTTTTATGAAGTTTAAAAAGATTTTATTTTTGAAAAAGTAGAAAAGTATTTTAAAAGTGAAAATGGTATTGTTTAAATCTTTGGAAAATTTACTAATATTTTTAAAAATAAAGTATAAAGTTAAAAGTAATTTTCATTAATTTAGTAAAAAAAAACACATGATTGAAAAAAAGTTTGACCAACTTTTTGCTGATTGGATAAGTTAGCATGAAATAAGATAAAAATATATTATTAAAAAATATTTAATTTAATTTAAAATTAATAATTAAAGATAAAGATTAATCGATTAATTAGGACCATAGGGTAGCTCAATAGGGGACGTAAGAATGAAATAAAAGCCAAATGACAGGTAGATTCCACGTGCACATCACGTGTTCTTTTTTTCTCCATTATTATTTTTTTTTGGTTTAATAATTTTTTTAATTTTAAAAATATCTAAAGATAATTACTTTTAATTTTAATTTTATGCCCAAATTGAATTAGTTTATTAGATATAAATTTAAATTTGATATTTAATGAAGCCAAATTGTGTTTAATATATCAAAAATTAAACTTATAATTAATTGTTTTTAATTATTTTATTTAGATTCTTAAATTTTCAAAAATAATTATATTATCTTTAAACTATGAGAGGTTGAATTATACGTTTAATTATTGAATTTTTATATTTGTATTTAATAGATCTTTAAATTTTAAAACGTGTATACGCATTTTGAATTACAAAAGGTCTTATAGGTTTCTCGACTTTCAATATCGTATTAAAAGGTTTTTGACGTATTAAATATTTTATAAAATTAACCCGATTGAATATTGCGTCTAATAAGGCATTTGTGATATCCGAGTAGAGGAGGGGTACATGAATGAACCGTGATCACTTTCAAATGAGAGTGATTTTGAGGAGAGGATGACTAATGAAGGCTTAAAAAAAACGAAAGTTACTACATATATCAATAAGATATATTGGAAGTGGTCACGGTGTCGCACGGGATGTAGGGTAATGTTGGGGTCATCAGGTGTCAAATCTTGATTTCGACCTAATCCGAATCTTGGGCTTGGGTCATTCTAAATGGTATCATAGCAGTACCTCTCTTAGTAAGATGTGGTTAAGGAACGAACTAATGTAAAAGTTGGTGAGCATGTGACTTGTGATGATTTAAGTCGAGTATCTGAAGAATGTGAGGATATTATAAGAAGTACTATATTATTAATTAGGATTGAAATGAACTAATATGTTCGATGAAAAACATGTTGACTCGATGTATACTCGATTTTTATGATTTTGAAGAACTAAACTCAAAATTGAATGAAAATGAATGCATACTTAGGTATTCACGATTAGATTGTCATACTATGTACCTATTGATGATATGTTTCAGGCATGATATGTTTATTTTGTTATATGGAGACGATTAGGTGTTTGCAAACTAATCTCTAATTGTGAACACGGCTCGACTGTCGAGGGTCTATATAATACATTATGTAATACCTCAAGCCCATCGCTAGCAGAAATTGTCTTATTTGAGCTTTCTCTTTTGGGGTTCAACTCAAGATTTTTAAAACGCGTCTGGCTAGGGAGAGAGATTTTCACACCCTTATAAAGAATGTTTTGCTTCCCTCTCCAACCAATGTTGGATCTCACAATTCACCTCCATTTAGGGCCCAGTGTCATGGTCCTACTTTTTCAACCACACGGCGTCGTGATCTTGACACGCTCACGACCAGGCTTAAGGGGAATTAAGTCCCATATATATATATTTTAACTTTGTGGCTTCATAGGACCTTAGGCAAGGTTTGTCTTCACCAATCAAACATCGTTGGTGCGAAATCCAAGCGTGTTCAACCACACATGTCATCTGCATGTGCATGTTCAATCGTCTGCGACACAACCAACTTGCCTCTACACAAGGCCAAGTCATTATGCTCGACCTTGCCTTTGCTCAGGGCCAAGGTCTCTCAATGCAATGTCGCTTCTCATCTTGTCATCTCGATCCCCATCGACATGACTCACATGTCTTGACACCATCCTGAGTCTCAGGGTATCGTCAACCATCACAACTTGCTCGGTCATGCCATTGAGAACGGGCCCACGTGTCGCTCATCTCATCGAGACGTCTCGAACATCCATCCATTCGAGTTATATTGAGGCATTGGCCCTCCTGTGTCCATGCCATGTCATTTACAGATACCGTACCGGATAGTGAGTGTATGTAGCAACCTCCGACACGCAGGCTGGGACGCAATATCGGCACACCTGTGCCGCCTGATACTGTCCTTAAAAAATTTATTTCAAAGGAAGTCGCCCGAAATACTCGTCTCGACACGCTCACCCTCGTTGTGACATACGTATGTGCCACAGGATAGCTCGCTTAGGCAACAGGGCCTAGGGGTGGTGGAGACCTGACACCATGATACCCCTACAGTACATTTTGAGCCATTTTTAATCCATCAGGCATAGACATGATTTTGGCGAACGGTCATACGGTGTCATGGAGCGTCAATCTGGTGTCCGATTGACACCAAATTTGGCGAGCATTCATATCTCATATGTACGGACTTAACTCTAGAACCGCATGACCGAAAACCTTCCAGAACCTCGACTTGCTCGCCCTCGTTGTGACACACGTATGTGCCACAAGGTAGCTCGCTTAGGCAACAGGGCCCAGGGGTGGTGGAGACCTGACACCATGGTACCCCTATAGTACATTTTGAGCCATTTTTAATCCATCAGGCATAGACATGATTTTGGCGAACAGTCATACAGTGTCATGGAGCATCAATCTGGTGTCCGATTGACACCAAATTTGACGAGCATTCATATCTCATATGTACGGACTTAAATCCAGAACCACATGACCGAAAACCTTCCAGAACCTCGACTTGCTCGCCCTCGTTGTGACACATGTATGTGCCACAGGGTAGCTCGCTTAGGCAACAGGGCCCAGGGATGGTGGAGACCTGACACCATGGTACCCCTATAGTACATTTTGAACATTCATATCTCATATGTACGGACTTAACTCCAGAACCGCATGACCAAAAACCTTCTAGAATCTCGACTTTCTCACCCTCGTTGTGACACACGTATGTGCCACAGGATAGCTCGCTTAGGCAACAGGGCCTAGGGGTGGTGGAGACCTAACACCATGGTGCCCTATAGTACATTTTGAGCCATTTTTAATCCACTAGGCATAGACATGATTTTGGCGAACGGTCATACGGTGTCATGGAGCGTCAATCTGGTGTCCGATTGACACCAAATTTGGCGAGCATTTATATCTCATATGTACGGATTTAACTCCAGAACCGCATGATCGAAAACCTTCCGAAACCTCGACTTTCTCGCCCTCGTTGTGACGCACGTATGTGCCACAGGGTAGCTCGCTTAGGCAACAGGGCCTAAGGGTGGTGGAGAGCTGACACCATGGCACCCCTATAGTACATTTTGAGCCATTTTTAATCCATCAAGCATAGACATGATTTTGGCAAACGATCGTACGATGTCATGGAGCGTCAATCTGGTGTCCGATTGACACCAAATTTGGCGAACATTCATATCTCATATGTACGGACTTAACTCCAGAATCGCATGACCGAAAACCTTTCGGAACCTCGACTTGCTCGCCCTCGTTGTGACACACGTATGGGCCACAGTGTAGCTCGCTTAAGCAACAGGGCCCAGGGGCGAAGAGCTAACACCATGGTACCCCTATAGTACATTTTGAGCCATTTTTAATCCATCGGGCATAGACATGATTTTGGCAAACGGTCAATACGGTGTCATGGAGCATCAATCTGGTGTCTGATTGACACCAAATTTGGCGAGCATTCATATCTCATATGTATGGACTTAACTCCAGAACCGCATGACTAAAAAGCTTTCAGAACCTCGACTTGATCGCCCTCGTTGTGACACACGTATGTGCCACAAGATAGCTCGTTTAAGCAACAAGGCCTAGGGGTGGCGGAGAGCTGACACCATGGTACCCCTATAGCACATTTTGAGCCATTTTTAATCCATCAGGCATAGACATGATTTTGGCGAACGGTCTTACGGTGTCATGGAGCGTCAATCTGGTGTCTGATTGACACCAAATTTGGCGAGCATTCATATCTCATATGTACGGACTTAACTCCAGAACCACATGACCAAAAACCTTCTAGAACCTTGACTTGCTTGCCTTCATTGTGACACACGTATGTGCCACAGGGTAGCTCGCTTAGGCAACAGGGCCCAGGGGTGGTGAAGACCTGACACCATGGTACCCCTATAGTACATTTTGAACATTCATATCTCATATGTACCGACTTAACTCCAGAACCGCATGACCGAAAACCTTTTGGAATCTCGACTTGCTCGCCCTCGCTGTGACACATATGTGTCACAGGGTAGCTCACTTAGGCCACAAGGCCCAGGGGTGGTGGAGAGCTGACACCATGGTACCCCTATAGTACATTTTGAGCCATTTTTAATCCACTAGGCATAGACATGATTTTGGCGAACGGTCATACGGTGTCATGGAGCTTCAATCTGGTGTCCGATTGACACCAAATTTGGCGAGCATTCATATCTCATATGTACGGATTTAACTCCAGAACCGCATGACCGAAAACCTTTCGGAACCTCGACTTGCTCGCCCTCGTTGTGACACACGTATGTGCCACAGGGTAGCTCGCTTAGGCAACAAGGCCTAAGGGTGGTGGAGAGCTGACACCATGGTACCCCTATAGTACATTTTGAGCCATTTTTAATCCATCAGGCATAGACATGATTTTGGCGAACGGTCATACGGTGTCATGGAGCATCAATCTGGTGTCCGATTGACACCAAATTTGGCGAGCATTCATATCTCATATGTACGGACTTAACTCCAGAACCGCATGACTGAAAACCTTTCGGAACCTCAACTTGCTCGCCCTCGTTGTGACACACGTATGTGCCACATGGTAGCTCGCTTAAGCAACAGGGCCTGGGGGTGGCGGAGAGCTCACACCATGGTACCCCTATAGTACATTTTGTGCCATTTTTAATTCATCAGGCATAGACATGATTCTGGCGAATGGTCATACGGTGTCATGGAGCGTCAGTCTGGTGTCCGATTGACACCAAATTTGATGAGCATTCATATTTCATATGTATGGACTTAACTCCAGAACTGCATGACCGAAAACCTTCCAAAACCTCGACTTGCTAGCCCTCGTTGTGACACATGTATGTGCCACAGGGTAGCTCGTTTAGGTAACAGGGCCCAAGGGTGGTGGAAAGCTGACACCATGATACCCCTATATTTCATTTTGAACCATTTTTAATCCATGAGGCATGGACATGATTTTGGCGAACGGTCATACGATGTCATGGAGCGTCAATCTGGTGTTCGATTGACACCAAATTTGGCGAGCGTTCATATCTCATATGTACGGACTTAACTCTAGAACTGCATGACCGAAAAGCTTCCGGAACCTCAACTTTCTAGGTTAAGGCTTGGGACCCTACTCGACCCTTCAACAAGCCTATCTTTGCCCCTCTTGTCTGTTCGATTTCTCTATCTTGCTTATGTCTCTACTTGTCTTCAATGCCCACTATGTGTAGTGAATTAGATGATGCACCGTTCTCCTCGGTCGCATCATGACACTCGTCTAGGCCCTTGTGTGGTTGGATAGGAGTCACTTGAGGGTCGCTGCTTCTCTTGTCGCAACGTGAAAGTCATAGCCTACTCTCTTCATAGTTAGGTCGTGACACCCAGTGATAAGATAAGGAATCAATACAAGGGGAATAAGATTCGGATTACCTTGTTGATCGAATATCTCAAGCCAAGAACACTTTGTTTGAGATTCGAATCACTCCAGAAGCAAGATCGATCATGTCTAGCTTCAATGATTCTTGTTGATCAAATATCTCAAACACTTGTTTGAGATTCGAATCACTCCACAAGCAAGATTGATCATGTCGAGCTCGAATGATTCTACATGCAATCTAAACTACATAGAATTGCAAAGAAACTTAGCCATTGGCTAAAGAAGAGCACAAATGCTTCTTTCTCTATATTTTCCAAGTCTACCTTACAAATACAACATACATGGCTTTATATAGCCTCAAAATGAAACTATTAAAGGCATTCCAAAAGTTGTAACATTCATACTTAATGGCCATAATTAGCCATTATGTAATTGTAACCTAAGTAAATAAAAACTCTTAAACTACATTAATGAAATACAATAACTCTAAATCGTAATCCACCCATAATTTATCACATGAAACTTCATTCTTCTTCGTTGTGACATGAATTGAAATACTTTTGATGATTTCAACAATATTTTCTTCACATCTTCATTGAAGCATATTGTATGATTGATGTCTCTTGGTTCATATCACCCAGCGTCCACACTAGCTCCCATTCCCCCATCCAATCGATGTGGGATTTCTCAATCCACCTCCCTTTCGATATCACAATCAAATGGTTGGAATAACTCAGTTGGTATCAGAGCTCCAAATTATAGATTCTGTAAATTAGCCTACGAGGTAGGCCTGACATGTTCCATAGTCCAACCGTTGATGTCCCGTCACCGTCAGGTATGTCATGCATAAGATAAGAAAAAGAAATGTCATTGACTGCATATGCTGTTACTACTTGACTATTATCAAATGTAATCCATGAATGAAAATGACATCATGAACTATATTATTGTTGACTGCATTATGGTTGCCTTAATTCTATGTTTATTATAATGTAGAATATCCTATGATTTACCTTACATAGAATGTAAATGTAAATGATGTACTGATAATGCTTAGATGTACCGATAATACTTAGATTTAGCAAGGTTGGTACTACTGTGAATAGGAAGCTATAGTTTAGTAAGCTACTCAATGCTAGTATATGCATGAAAATTATTTTGCTATAGAAGGTCAAATGTTTCAGTTAGACATCTCAAACATTGTTAAAATATGCAATATTAGAACCATAAAGATGGAAAGGAATGTACCAACTTATACTAACGAGTAAGTAGCTTCAAATGAAAATGACCAAAAAAGCTTAGATAGACAATATTTATAGTCTGCCACATATATTAAAAGTGGTAGTGTCGAAAAAAAATCAC
>NC_036647.1:6181732-6208930 GCF_002806865.2 Cucurbita pepo subsp. pepo
AAAAAAAAAAAAAAAAAAAATATATATATATATATATATATATATATATATATAAAATTTTTAAAAAAAGAAAATGATTGGAAAGAACGTGGGAAGTGGAAAATTCAAAATCTGTACTATTCCGGTTTTAAGGAGCAGCGCAGTCCAAACAAGGTCTTATTCGGCGGTCAAAGTTATCTCGTTGACCAAGAAACGAATTTCCCATATCCCTCTCCTGCCCTCCTCATTGTTCTTTATTTACCATTCTGCCATTTCATTCTTTTTTTTTTTAAATTATAATTTTGTCAAAGAGTTTTTAAGTATTTAAAAAAGTCTTTTTTAAGTAATTTTATTAAAGTCATTCTAAGTAAAGTTCCAAATTAATTTTAAAATTTTATATTAACTAAAACATTATTAAACAATTAAGTCATAAAGTCAAACATTTGACTTTTTTTTTTACCTTAACAAATGCCAAATTTATGAAGAAAAAATATTAAAATATTGGTAAAATAATAATAATAATAATTTTCATTTAAAAAAAAAATACACATCTAAACATATTTTCAAAATAATTTTCTCACAATTTTTTTTACAATAATTTCTTAAAATTAATAAATAAATAAAATAAATAAATAAATTGTTAAAAACTATCTTTTAATTTTTAAAACTTGATATGAATATTAAAAATTAGATTAAAAAAAAAGAGCTTAATATTTAAGTTTCTATTTTTTATTATAAATTATTAAGTTGGTTTTCCAAGCATTTATTTTACATGAAAATTTTAAATAAACCAAAAATTAATTTTCTTTAAATTCAAAATTTGGAAAAAGGTTTTAAAAATGAATTAAAACAATATAAATTGGGAAAATGTCTTTTATAACCTTTTAGTCTTATTCAATTTTTTTTATAAATTTAAAAGATAATCATTTTTTTCAATATAAATTTAAAATTTGTTTAAAAATCAAATTATAATTTTGAAAAAAATTAGATTTATAAATTTAATTTTCAAAATTTAAAATCTAAAAATTCACAATAAATAACTAAATAAAAAAAGTAAAATAATTAAAATCAGAGGGGCAAAATTGGAAAGTGAAGATTCGTGGAATACTAGTTGTCCTCTCACGCTATCTGGAGAAACTGCTTTCAAATTCCCTCTAAGCTCCCATCTCTGCAAGTTTCTCTCTACTTTCTCTCTACTTTCTCTCTCTACAAGAAATCGACGAGTTCTTCGATTATTCGCCATGCAGGTAACGGATCCTTGAATCTTCACTGATTTTCTTCCATTTTTGCTCTATGATTTCGGTAATCAACTTCAATTTTTCGCTTGGTTTTGATCTTGATTTCTTCTGCTCAGTCTCAGACGCGGACGGTTCAAGCCAGGAACGTGTCGGATCTAGCTACTGAGAGGGAGATTCATGAGTTCTTCTCCTTTTCTGGAGAGATTGAGCACGTAGAAATCCAATGGTAGGTGATTGACTGTGTTACTGTGAACAGAACTGCAAAAAGTGGAAAAGTTAAGATGTGTGTGATTGATCGATTTCCTTTTCTATGCGGCTGATTTATTTTAGATTTCGTACTGTTTGGCATCCGAGAAAAAATAGTGAGCAATTATTAGCACGAGAGTTTTGTGGTTTTCCNTTTTTTTTTTTTTTTTTTTTTTTTTTTTTTTTTTTTTTTTTTTTGTTAAATATTTTCTTGTCGGTGCAGTGAGCAGGGGCAATCGAAGACTGCGTTCGTGACATTTAGAGATCCCAAAGCTCTTGAAATTGCCTTGTTGTTATCGGTATTTCTTCGCTTCGATTCTCTTTCGTATCCACGAAGTCAGTTCTCGTGATGCGTTTGTTGAACTTGTTAACCCTTTTACAATGAATTTGAAAATGCGTCTAGTTGAAGTTTGGTTCGGTCTAAATTTAGTTATGTTTACCTTCTTATTTAAGGAAGGTTTATTTAAGGAAGGTTGTTAGGGCATGTTTATTTTGAAATGGTTAATTTACTTTTGCAATTTTCAAAATCACTTCGAAATACATCTTTAGTTGTTCAAAATCATGTTTGATTTTACTCTTTTAAAAGCATTTTTCATATAATTAATATAGATTTTGAATCATTAAAACCATATTTTGGAGTGAATTTGATAATGGCAGAAGTGATTTAACTCTTTCAAAATCACTCCCACACTTGCCCTTAGTGTCCAGTTGGTTCTTTGTCCTTTTAAGTTTCTTTCCTTCATTTTCTTGCCATTGGGTTTGATTGAATTGAGAAGTGAATATGAGAAGAATCTCGTTATTTTTTTGGGGAATACATTTTATGTTAAAGATATTCAAGTTTTTTAGAAGAAGATTTTCTACAGGTAACCTCAAACATAACAGCAGAAGTTTCGTATGAGCTAATATACGATTTCTTCATAGAAGCCACCCTGTGTTTGCATTTTGTCTTTCTGAGAATACCCCATCCTTTCTAATAATAATTATAAAAAAAAAAAAAAAAAACCAAGAAAAAAAGAACCGGAGATGAGTTAGCAAACTAATGTTTATAGAGGTTTTGGAAAAGTTTTTATTTTTATTTTTTAAGAACTATGATGGATTTTTGGGTTAATTTTTATTTCGTATCACTTTTTAGAAGTCCATAATTTTGGAGTGAAAAACAACTCGAGGAAAGAAAGGATGGAAAGAGAAAAAAAAGAAGAGATTAGTGTAATGGTTGAAATGAAACTATTAGACCGAACTTTATAAACATCTGCCTTGCTTTTACTTTTTGTTAAGAATAAAAGCATTGGTGAGAAGTAGTACTAAATGAACGTGTTTATAGAAAAAGAAGGAAGTTAATAGCTTTTTTCTGCATGATCATTTCTTTACATGAAACTATTAGACTGAACTTTATGAACAGAAGTTTAAAAACATCTGCATTGCTTTTACTTTTTGTTACGAATAAAAGCATCGGTGAGAAGTAGTACTAAATGGACATATTTATAGAAAAAGAAGGAAGTTAATAGCTTTTCTCCGCATGATCATTTCTTTACCCAATAATGGAATTATTTGAACTTTTCTTCATGCAGTAATGGAAATATACCTTTTCTTCTCCATATCTCGCGGATGCCATAAGCCACTATAAACAATTTATATTATTTATTTTTTTTGCCACGCAGGGTGCAACAATTGTAGATCAGATAGTGAGCATATCTCCTGCAGAAAATTATGTACCGAGAAGAGAAATGCAGGTATTATTTTTGTGTTCGAATATATTTCCAGGTCTGTCGAGCTGTTTGTTCTATATCCAATACTTTAAATTTTCTATGTTTGCAGGAAGTACGGGCTGTGGACAATGCTGCACCTCTCACTCCTACAGAAAATAATTTTCCTAGCATCGAGGTAAATGTGTTGATACCCTCAATGAATATCGAGTATTTGAGCAACATTTTCCTTCACGTTGATGTGCTATTAATGATAAACCAAGGCTGGGGAGTTTCATCAAATGAAAAAGTGTAGGACATGTTTATTGTTTCTGTGTTCAGAGTTTCTTAAATCGTTGTAGATGGATGAAAAATAAAAGCTCCATTTAATGCATGCCATCATGAAGCTCACTAACCAGGGAAACTATGTGATCTTGATTTCCTTGCCTTTTTTTAACTATATAAGTGGATGCTGAGGCATCTTTTCTTTTTTCCCATCTAAAATCTCTCGTCTTTACACAGGATTCTGCGAGCCAGCCTAGCAGTGGAAGAATGTATGTTAATAGAGCACAAGAAGTAGTTGCAAGTGTGCTTGCTAAAGGTTCAGCAATTGGACAAGATGCCATGAACAAGGCAAAAGCATTTGATGAAAAACATCAGTTAACAGCTAGTGCATCTGCAAAGGTATTATCCTTTGACAGAAAGGTTGGGCTCACAGAGAAATTGACAGTTGGGATTTCGGTGGTTAACGAGAAAGTCAAGTCTGTAGATCAAAAGCTTCATGTTTCAGATAAAACAATGGCTGCAATCTTCGCAGCTGAGAGGAAAATCAATGATACAGGATCTGCTGTCAAAACAAGCAAGTATGCATCATGATTCTTGAGGAAACTTTAGTTGGCATTAACTTATCCCCTATGCAATTTTTACTTGCCTTCTGCTATATTCAAAATTTAGAACTCAAACATTCTTCATACCTCGCAAGAAAGCCGAAAATTAGTTTTCTAAAACTTCTCCCAAACAACTCCCTAGTGTTTCGATTTCTCGAGAACTTTAAACTGATATAGTCATATATTTCTACCGTTCAAATAAATTACAATGGTTCTACTATTCATTCTAAATAAAGCAGTTATGACAATAGACAGAAGTGACTTAATTGTTTCACTCCATCTTGGTGTCGAGCAGGTATGTGACGTCGGGTGCTGCTTGGCTAAACGGTGCTTTTGGCAAGGTTGCAAAAGCAGGGCAGGCAGCAGGTACAAAAACCAGAGAGAAATTCCATTTGGCTATGTCGAACTTAACCTCAAAGGTGCGTCTATGAAACCCTTTTCTCTATGATGACTTAAAACTTATGATTCTTAGGAAAATTTCCTTGCTGTGAGTAGCTTAACTTAGCACATCTGTACCTAAGAACAATCGTAGACTACAGTTTTTATAAATTAGTTACTCAAATATATATATTTTTCTAGTTTTCTGTTTTTTAAACTCAATTTCCTATCATTCCTCTGCTATTGTAGAATCAACCAAGTAATTATTTCAATGTTGGTTAATGTCCTTGGTGAATATAACTTCTTGTTCATAGTGAACCTAACTTCTTGATGCAGCGGATTCTGTAGCTTCAAATAGATTAAACCAAAACCATGCCCAAAAAGGAAAATTTCCCCAAATAAGAGAGCCATCTAAAACCTCATTTTGTTCATGTCTCCTTCAAAGAACCTAGGCTGTTTAAAGTCTTGAAAGAAAATGCAAGTAATTTGCCAAATCCATACCCAAGAATGAATAGTTCCCAATAAGAAAGCTCTCAGAAACCTCATTTCATTCTTGTTCAAAAGCTTCTGCCGAAAAACCCAAGTTCGGCTATTCCGAGTCGAACAACAATATAACGGAAATAACCAATCCAAGAAAAGTAACGAACGTAAATAATATATTGAATCATGAAGTTTACTCTCTATCCTTTGTTTTTCAAACGTGCAGGGACATCCAGTTGCTGCCTGAGCTTAAAACTTGGGCTTCAGGAAAGTCATCACATGGATTGGCTGTGCTTGTGGGGGATTGAAATGAGTTTCTTAAATTCTATTTTCTTCATGCTATTTATTCTTGAGGACTGCTCCATTTATTTATTTTCTATCTTTATGTGGTTATTTTAGTATTATTCTTATTATATTGTTCATATTCTTGGGTGTGTTTGGCTGATGACAGTTTTGCATTTGTAAGATTGGTTTATGGAAATGTAAAGAAGATCCAATTATGGTTTGTCTTATTATTTGTTTGGGAGTATCAAGTTCGTGGTTCAGCTTGATCGCTCGTTGCCTTTCGGGTAGGATTGTTTGATTCATTTGTGGTCGGGTCAAAAAATAGAGTTATAATTCAATACGACTCAACGCTACATTTAACTAACTCTATAACGTTTGTACTCATAAATGTTTAATATTAAATTTTTTTTGATGTCTAATAAAAAAACTGACAACAAATCTTAAAAGTATTGAATTTAATTCATGAATCTGTATCTTATAATAAAGAAAGCCTTAGAAGGCTGTTTTTTTTTTCCTCAAACATTAAATTTAAGTTCATCTTTTCTTGTGAATTTAAGTGTTTTTAAAAGTTCTTAAATCTATACTTTTAAAAATTAGGTTACTAAATATCTTTTTTTTAGTTAATTTATATTCTTACACTTAGTTTTTTATGGAAACAATTTACTCTTACTCTTCTTCGAGTACTCTTCTTCTTCCATTCTCTAATCTCTAAGTCCCGAAGACGAGGAATTGTTCATTCCATTTGAGGAAGTTGGTGGAAGCTTCGGAGACGAAGATGGCAAAGAAGATGAGAATGAGGTAAGCGGTCTTGACGATGAGGTTGGGCGGTTTGAAGCGGACATTAGAGGTGGGGGAAAGGGTCTTGCTGGAGTTGTCGTCGTCGTCGTCGCCACTGGTGGGCGACAAAGGAGGTGAGGAGGAAGACAAAGAAAAGGAGGGCGGATGAATCGTGTCCAAACGTAGCTGACTGGACACAAGGATGCAAAGATGCATACTATGTCAAGCTGCCTATCAAAAAAGAAAATTTGATAAGGTTGTCTCAAGCTCACTATGAACTCAACAGATGAATCGTGTCAAACTCTAAGTCATGTGTTGCATTAAAACCGCTATCAAGGTACCAGTCATAATAAAATTTTGGATACCTAATCGTGACCAAGAGGGGAACCCAGTGGGTCATACCAACCGACCCTCAAGTTCCATCTAGATTTCTAAAGTGACACTTAATAGCAAATTTATTAGACACCAACGTCCAATAGTAGACATTATAGAGCCTATTAGAGAAATTGTAGAGAAATTGTAGAGTGGTCGCTAATAAGAAAATTTGTTGAGAGAGATTTAATCCATATATGAGATGGACGTACAAGGTTCGATGGATTGAAAAGAGCGGATAAAGCTAGGCACTAAAGACCCCGAGACTTGATGTATCTTAGAATCTTGAGTGAGCTCGATTGAGCCAATGCACCTAGTTGACATTCTTTGANTTTTTTTTTTTTTTTTTTTTTTTTTTTAATTTTATATATAATTAAATTTAGAGAGTAAAGAGAAAAGGTAAATAAAATTGTGAGTGTTTCTTTATGATGTTCGTGGACTGAATATTTTTTTAGACCCTAATTGTTCGGGTTAAAAAAAAATCATTTTAATCAATTCTTATTAAATAATGAACTCAACTCAATCCAACCCAACTATAAATTTTTGGGTTGGATGATTTAGATTGTTTAGTTAATTCTTAAAATATCTATTTATTTATTTTCACACACTAATTAACCACTCAATTTGAATATATATTTTAAAAAATTACCTTCCATAGAATTAAAAATTATTTGTAAATGTCAATGAAAGATAAATAATTAAATAAAAATAAAAATACGTATATATAATTAAATTGTAAATAAATATATATTCTTTGACAAATTAAAGACATGAACCAATCCAACCCCATAATTGTTTCCATTTTTTTCAATCCAACTCAATCTATAACCCAACCTAAACCGCATAAAGCTGGATCAGTTAGAACAATAATTCATTATTGTAACAGATAACAACAAACATTTCGGGAAAGCCATAATTATTGAAGTACTAGTTGTGGATAGTATTCCATTTATCTCAGCGAGTGGAGTAGTCCTCTAACTGTTTGTGTTAGTGTGTACCATAAAGATGATAAAGTAGAGTAGTACTCAACCTTTTTGTGGGAGTAGTAGTATAAAGGATAACAGTTTGTGTTAGTGTGTATGTCATTTGATCCAATAGCGTTCCGTTAGATAGGAACAAATTCCACATTACAAAATATTCTAATTATAAACCAACTTCTCCACATTTCTCGGCCACAAACCACGTTCAAAAGTGTAAAGCTTAGCTGTACCAGTCGTATTAGACATAAAAATTTATGTCAAAATCAAATTAAACATCCATAAAAATCAAATTAAACATCCATAACGCATAAATAAATTTTAAATTGTAAATTACACACTTATTAGATGCTATTTAGATCCAATAAACTATTAGGTATGAACATAAAAATGGAAGCCAAATTACACACTTATTAGATGCTATTTAGATCCAATAAACTATTAGATATGAACATAAAAATTTAGATCCAATAAACTATTAGATATGAACATAAAAATGGAAACCCAAAGTAAAACCATAAGAGTTTATGCTTAAAGTGGACAATATCATACGATGGTGGAAAGTTGTGTTCATCTAACCTAGTACTAGAGTCATGCGCTAAACTTAGTCATGCCTTAAACTTTTGTTCGACATTTGAGGATTCTATTGACATGGCTAAGACTCCAAAAGAAAAGGAGTCGAGCCTCGATTAAGGAGAGGCGCACTTTGTTCGAGGGAACTACACTCAACTTATAACTTAACTTAAAAGGCGATTGTTAAAATTTTACACACTGAATTATAATTCAAGACCAAAACTATATATCTAACCTAAACTAAATTTTTTAAAAGCAGATTGGGAAAATGGTAAATGCACATGAACAAAGAAATTTTTTCTCCAAATCAAGCCACATGGACCCAACAACCCTCCTAAAATTTGATAAGAAAATGCACCTAACTTGTCCCGATGTAAAATGTAACCAACCAGAGATTAACACCTTCTAAGAGATAAGTCTAGAATTAGATACCTCTTAAAATCAAAGATCCAAAAGCAATCTACCACAAGAATGACATGAAATTTAGAAATGACAAAGATAATGCTCGAATTTTTAAGGAGAAAAGTCTTGAGAGATCAATTTCATTCATCAAAATCTCTGAGACGGACTTTAATTTGAAAAAAAGAACAACTTGGGGTCTCCATTTACAAAAGGAGGAACAAAAAATACTTCAAAACTCAATACTTCACCAAACTAATATCAATTATTGGGCATCGTGAGTAATTAAAGCTATGATATGTGATTATTTCGATTCTAGCATCTCAAAATTCTAGCCATTAATATGAACGAAACTAGCATGATATTACCATATCCCACATCAGTTGGGGAGGAGAACGAAACACTCTTTATAAGGGTGTGGAAACCTTTTCCTAGCAGACACATTTTAAAGTCTTGAAGGAAAAGCCCAAAAGGACAAAATATCTGCTAACAGTAGGCTTGGGCCGTTACCACCAAAGAAGAAGTATTGCAACTAAAATTGGGATAACAATCCACAGATGACCAAAATACAAGAGTAAATAAATATGTGTGTGCATGTGTAAAGATTTGGAGAGAAAAACAGTGAAATAATCTGTAAATCAGGTAAATGATGTATTTACTGATTAGCCAAATGATTTTGCTTGTCTATACGCATAATCTGATGGAACATGGAAAGAGAAACATAAAAGCATTAGAGATATTCCTTGAATCATGCACCTTTAATACTTGTTCATCTGATTGCTCCCAGTAAATTGGCTCCATCAAGCCTTGCACCTTCCAACTGCTATAAAATTAAGTAGATATCGAGTCAAAGCTTGAGATAGGGAGAGGATTAGTTTCTGAAGTAAAAAGAACGAGTAACAACAATGTCTACATGATCTTACAATTCGACTTGCTTTACTTACAGTGTCCTTAAGATTCACGTATCGCAAATAAGCTCGTTGAAGGTTTGCACTCTTCAAATTGGCGTTTGGAAGTTTTGCGCCCTACAATCAGTTAAGGTTAGGGAATTTGGTTTCTAAAGCCAAGGAAACATGGTGCTCAAAATAAATTTTACCTTCAAATTAGCTCCTTCGAGATTAGCTCCCTCTAAGTTGGCATTAGTTAGATCAGCACCCTGAAATTTTGCGATAATGGTACAAGCATTAGCCCCTATGACGTGAATTTAGCTTATGATTCAACCTGCGTATAGTTTTTAATGTCTATTTATCATTTGAATATCCCTAACTCCTGAATGAGAGTAGAAATTGGCCAGCAAAGGAGCAGAGAGACAACCAAAGAATCATGGTCCAACAATCAACGTTCAAACTGAAAGTTATAGAGTCCATTGAGAGAACCATAGAATCTGTGGGTCAGTGTAACGGCACAAGCCCACCGCTAGTAGATATTGTCTTCTTTGGGCTTTTCCTTTCGGGCTTCCGCTCAAGGTTTTTAAAACGCGTTTGCTAGGGAGAGATTTCTACACCCTTATAAAGGGTGTTTCGTTCTCCTCCCCAACCGATGTGGGATCTCACAATCCACCCCCTTCGGAGCCTAGCGTCCTCGCTAGCACTCGTTCATTTCTCAAATCAATGTGGGACTCCCACCAAATCCACCCCCTTCGGGGCCCAGTGTCCTTACTGACACACCGCTTCGTGTCCACCCCCCTTCGAGGCTCAGCCCCCTCGCTAACACATCACCCAGTGTTTGGCTATGATACCATTTGTAACTGTCCAACCCCATTACTAGCTGATATTGTCCTCTTTTGACTTTCCCTTTTAGGTTTCCCCTTAAAGTTTTTAAAACGCATCTTCTAGGGCGAGGTTTCCACAACCTTATAAAGAGTGTTTTGTTCTCCTCCCCAACCGATGTGGGATTCTCATAATCAAACTCAAATGAAGATAGAGGATAAGAATGGGAAATGGGCAGCAAAAGGGGCTCAATCCCCTAACCAACAATCCTCCACAAAGGTAATTGACAACCCATCCCCGACAAAGAACCAAAGAAAGTTAGAAAATTTTAAGGACTCCACAAGTTCCTGAGAGTGCTTTTGATCTCCACGGGCTCCTGGGAGTGCTTTTGATCCTACAAATAGAGACTAAATTGGTAGGTAAAGAAAGGCCTCATTCGACAGGTGAAGAAAGCTTTTATTCCCTGAGGCATGATGCTTGAACCTTTTAATCAATGGGTTCTAAAAGTAAACACGACTAGGACTATTTCCCAAAGGTAGACCGGTTGAAAGAGCGACCTTAATTATATTTGTATAATTCTTAACTTTGGAGATATTTGTATAATTCGATTAAATAAGAGAACTAGTTGACCTCCCTAATTTATCGGTATTGTTACCCATAGTTTATAACAAGGATTTAATGTTACCCAGAGATTTATTCATATTTATTGTTATCTAGTATTTAGAGATTTTGGTATAATAAAAGGTAGATGTATCTCTAGAAAAATTAAGAAGGAATGCGAGCAAGATCATTTATGCTTGAAATATGGAATCAAAATCATCTATTTTGTTGGATCGGTATGAGAACCCTAGTTAGAATATGAAAAACATGAAAGAATAGTTCAAGTCAAAACAATAAACAATTATGAAAAACTTAGAACATGAAATTAATAGAAAAGAGTTAGAAAATATAACACCGTAGTTTTAGAGTGGTTCGATCAAACTCGGCCTACTCCACTCTCTAAGCGCCTCTTAGGAATTTGAATAAAACTTAGAACGACTGTTTTTGCGAGTTCAAGAGCAAACTCAATCCACGGCCCAAAATCAAACCTTTACGACGGTTAGAATTTTGTAAGAACACACCACAACTCTCTAAAACAGTTAATCGAGCATTCACAACTATTTCTTCACAATACAATAAAAATCTCTCTCAAGAATAAGAGGTAGAGAAGTTGAAGAAGATNCCCGAATGAGCAATTACAAGAAGCAATACAAAAAAGATTCAAGGATCAAATCAAGAAAGTAATGGAGTGGCTGATATTGGAAAGTGATTAGAAGACTTGTCGTGGGTAGTTGAACTACGAATTAAGAANATGAGTTTAAATAAAAAAGAAAAGTGGCAAAAATAAGAATTAAGATGAGTTTAAATAAAAAAGAAAAGTGGCAAAAATAAGAATTAATATGGACCACTAAATTATGTAATTGTGTTGGAAGAGAAATGGAATTAATATGGGAGTTGTGTTTGAAAATATTTAATAGTCCATGTTAATTCCTATTTTTGTCACTTTTGTTCTCTATTTAAACTCATCATTGTTCTCACTTGTTTCTCTTCAAGCTTCTCTCCAAACTTCCAATTTTAGTTCTCTCCAAGCTTCTAATTTTATTTCTACCTTGTTGCTCTCTCCAAGCTTCCAATTTTATTTCTACCTTGTTGCTCTCTCCAAGCTTCCAATTTTATTTCTACCTTGTTGCTCTCTCCGAACTTCCAATTTTATTTCTACCTTGTTGTTCTCTCCAAGCTTCCAATTTTATTTCTACCTTCTTGCTCTCTCCACTCTCCGAGCTTCCAATTTTATTTTTACCTTGTTGTTCTCTCCAAGCTTCCAATTTTATTTCTACCTTGTTGCTCTCTCCAAGCTTCCATTACCTCTACCTTGTTGCTCTCTCCAAGCTTCCAATTTTAGCTCTACCTTGTTGCTCTCTCCAAGCTTCCAATTTTAGTTCTACCTTGTTGCTCTCTCCAAGCTTCCAATTTTAGCTCTACCTTGTTGCTCTCTCCAAGCTTCCAATTTTAGTTCTACCTTGTTGCTCTCTCCAAGCTTCCAATTTTAGCTCTACCTTGTTGCTCTCTCCAAGCTTCCAATTTTAGTTCTACCTTGTTGCTCTCTCCAAGCTTCCAATTTTAGCTCTACCTTGTTGCTCTCTCCAAGCTTCCAATTTTAGTTCTACCTTGTTGCTCTCTCCAAGCTTCCAATTTTAGTTCTACCTTGTTGCTCTCTCCAAGCTTATTGTTCTCCCTTGTTGCTCTCTCCCAGCTTATTCAAAATAGTTGTGAGTGCTCAAATTATAAATTTACTCTTTTAGAGAGTTGTCGAGTTTGACCGAACCAACTACGGTGTTAATATTTTTCTTAACTCTTTCCTATTTAATTTTAAAATTGTTATTGTGATTTATTACATGTCCTAAGTTTTTCATAATTGTTTATTGTTTTGACTTGAACTAAATTTCATAATTTGAAAAGTTAAGCACGCTTAAATACTTTTATTGTTAAAACCCTCATCCGCCTCTAGAGTTGCCATACTGATCCAACACCTTTAACTTAGTCATATCAATAGAATCCTCGAGTGCTGAACAAATAGTGAAGACTCATGGTACAACTTTATTGGATTAGTGATATGCTCCAGAAAAAAGAGTTGGCCTGGATAGTGCTAGATGAATAGATGACTGTGTAAGAGAACGGTATTTTGCTCAAGGAAAAGATGGTTGGAGTCCCATATTGGCTAAATAAGGGATCATAGATATATAAGTAAAGGACATTAGCATGAGATTTTTTGGGGAACTATCTTCATTGGCACGAGGATAGTGACCTTTTGGGGACATTATCTTAATGCTTACTCCTCTAGATGTTACTTGCTTCTAAATTGGTCTCTTTTCAGCACAAGAGAGGCAAGCAATACCCGTGGAATTGTTCCAAGAGAAGCTTGTTAAGAACAATGAACCTCCACAATGACATATTATTGTCCACTTTAAGCATAACTTCTCAAGGCTTTGCTTTTGATTTTCCCAAAAGGCCTCATGACAATGAATATGGTGTCCCTTACTTATATCTCCATCACTTTATCCTTATTTAGCCAACGTGAGACTCCAACAATCCTCCTCTCAAATAAAGTACCCTCCCTATAGTCATCTATCTATCTAGCACTATCAAGATCAACTTCTTTACTGGTCAACTCACCCTCCCTATAGTCATCTATCTATCTAGCACTATCAAGATCAACTCCTTTACTGGTCAACTCACCCTCCCTATAGTCATCTATCTATCTAGCACTATCAAAATCAACTCCTTTCCTGGTCAACTCTTTTACTTTGGAGCTGATCTTCACTATGGCTATATCTCCTGGACTCAAAATTTCTTTGTTCAACATTCAAAGATTCTATTAACATGGTTAAGTTAAGGGCATAGTTTTGATACCATGTTGCAAGTGTAAATTATCTTGTCACATTTCTTCTTAATTTTCTAAGAGGTATATGTGTCTTTTATAATACGAAAAGATTAACCAAAACCCTAAATACTAGATAAAAATAAATCTAAATAAATCTCTAGACTAGGTAGCAATAAATAGAAGTAAATCTATATAAACTAGATAATAAATCTCTATAAACTATGTAACAATACAGATAAACTATGGAGGTCAATTCTTTTATTTAACGAAATTACACAAATATCTCCTAACCACGAGAAATTCACAGATATAATTAAGGTCATTCCTTCAACAAGATTCCTCATTGAGTTTTGGGTGAGGTCAAAGACACTAGAGAAATATTTGGAAAGAAAATCTAAGGAACAAACAGAGATGTAGATTTTTCTGTGGTTATTGATGTTCACTGTTCCCCAGCTAGGACTTCTTGTACTTACTCTTCCTTTTAAATTTAATATTAATTATTAAACGAATAGTTGAATCTTTTCGTAATTTCCTTGGCATTTGGACTTGGAGGATGTTTTATATTTTCTAGATGAAATGTTCCTGATCGAGAAAACTATAAAGACTATTACCTGGAGTATACAAAACGTAAACAAAGGCATATAATGAACCTGAAGGTGTGCAGAGCGTAAATCTGCTCCGCAGAAGCTGCAATCTACCAAACAGGCATCTGCAATATGATATGAAAGACTTCTAAGGGATAAAGTAGAAATGTTTAAAGAAATAAAGAATATGCACCATAGTTCTTTAAAAATATTAAAAATTGTTTTTTTCCAGTCCCAAGCTAGCTAATATAATTTCATAAAGAACCTGAAGAGAGAACCATAGTATAACGAATATGATAGTGTTTCCTTTGAGGCTTTTACTTGACAAAAGTCAACTACTTACTGGTGTCTAATTGGAAATAAGTTTTGACAAAGACAAAACGAGTAATGGAAGAAATACCAAAATTACCAAAAATAAAATTGAATAAAAGGAACTAAATCCCATCAAATACTTAATAGAAAAAAGTAGAAGGATAAGGATCATGGTATTCACAAGTTTCAACTGGACCTGAAACAAAAAGAAGATTTAACAAGCATTCATTCTTCACTTTCAAAATTGGATAGGCTAATTCAAACTCCATTTCATGTGCTACAAACTATTCACTAAAGGAGGAATGACTATTTGGAGCTTTCAAGTCAATGTATGCAAAATTGAAGTTGACCATAGAGTTGTTGTTAAGTTCACTTGAATTGGCATGCTCTTTGAAGAGTTCAATTATTAAAGTTTCATAAACCTTCGAATTGTAATTTTGTATTTTTAGGTTAACAATTTTCTGGTCAAAGTTTAAGGAAGAGTTACCAAAGTTGCCAATTATTGTCATTAGTTTTGTAATTAGGGGGAGTTAACATTATGGCAATTAATTACCATAACCGTTTAGGCATTTGAAGAGTTTGGGAGTTTCTTTTGTTGAATACTATAAAAAAAAATCATTTTATCAATGAAAAGATATGGTAGAATCCATTTTATCCATGATAAATTGTTCAGGTTGAGTTCTTGAATTATTATTGTCCATTTGTTTTCAACCCATTTTTGTTTTGCACGAAATATTTGAAGTTCAAATTAGTGGCATTCAAATCTAGTTGAAAGTGTAACAACCCAAACCCACCGCTAGTCGATATTGTTCATTTTGGCATGTTACGTATCACCATCAGCTTCACGGTTTTAAAATGCGTCTACTATGGAGAGGTTCTAGCCCTACTCCGACCAGTGTCTCGCACCGCTGGTGACTGGCTCATATATCAATTGTAACGGTCCAAGCCTACCGCTAGCAGATATTGTCCTATGTGGGCTTTCCTTTTTGGGCTTCCCATCAAGATTTTTAAAACGCGTGTACTAGGGAGAGGTTTCCACACCCTTATAAAGAATGATTCGTTCTCCTCCCCAAATAGCCTACCTTCGTCATAATTTAGCCGTCTTTTTCAAATAGTTTATCTTTGTGTGTGCTGAACACATGTGTCCTAAGTATAAAACCAGAGTTAAGTGTGTGAGGTCCTAAACATATTTAACAACTATTTGTATAATCATGTTTGTATAATCATGAATCAAGACAGAAGAAGTGGAAGGAAGATTAGTGAAGCTAGGTGGAGAGAAGGAAGATTAGTGAAGCTAGGTGGAGAGAAGCACAAATGGGGACAATTGCTCATTTGAACCAAGTAATTAGTACCTTGAGATACCATAGGGAGAAAATTGAAGTAGCTTTAGGCAATTGAAATTATCTTTAATAACGAAGTTCAAAAATAAAGAAGATGACAACGTCATGTTTTTAGCCCGACATAATCCAAGAGGAGGGTGAGATGTAGGTCAAGCGTGAGGAAGAAGAGAGGGTAGCACCAAAAGATGAAAGAGAGTACCAACATGAGAGAGAGAAGAAGGAGAGGCGGGGAGTGAAACTTAAAATTCATACCTTTTATGGGAGATCTAATCCAAAGGATTAACCGCAATATGAGAGAAAAATTAAACATGTATTCGATTGCAACAATATAATTGAAGAAAAGAAGTGTGTGAATATGCCAATATTTGGTGGACACCTTTGAAATCAGAGTACAGAAGAACCAATTGAAACCTGGGAGGAATTAAAGGTATTAATAAGAAAAAGGAACATTCTTAAGCATTATTCTCAAGTACTAAAGCAAAAGCTCTATACTTTATAACAAGGATCCAAACGGTAGAAGATTAGTACAAAGAAATGGAGACTAATGAATAGGGCATGCATTAATGAAGATGAGGAGGATACAATGGCTCATCAAGTGGATAGGTAAACTTACTTGGTTATAAAAGAATTGTTGTCAACACTGAACGGTAATTGGCTTAGGAGAAGGAGAATACAAGAGGTATGCTCTTTCTAAGTAGTTTTTTTTTTTTTTTTTTTTTTTTTCCAACTACACTTGAAAAAATAATGCAAATAGTGAAAAAAGTAGATTTCAAGCCTATAGACAAGTATGAGATGGACAAAAAAGACAAGGTAAAGAGCTAAAAAAGCAAAGAGAAAGTGGAAGGATACAAGGAGGTTCGAGAGACAAATAGAAACATCAAATATTGGAAATGTGAAGGGATTGGTCATATTAGCCATGATTATCCTAACAAGAAAATCATGATCATTAAGAATGGTGAAGTTGTCACGAATTGAGAAAAAAATGATCCAAACGAGTTAGTTGAAGAAGAAATCCAAAAGAACGAGGAATAGGGAGAGCTAACAAATAGATCTATCAAGAAGAATCAGGAAACTGGTCCTGTTCCTAAATAATTATCAAGTATTTATAAATACCCAAATTTCTTTTACTAATAATGTCTTCCATCTAGGATCCTTTTTGCCCATTTAACTTTTATTATTATTATTATTTGGCCCTCACCTTTGCACACGTGTCAACCAATGTTCCTCATTTGTGAGCCGAGAATGTTATACGGCCCTCTTGTCCACTGAGCCAACATTTTGGTCCACTAATGAAATATTTATCTAGAAAGAGTATTTTATATAATATATTTATCTAGAAAGAGTTTAAAATTCAAAAATGCATTCATGTACTGTCCAACTCTTATCCCAAAGCGACAAGCTAATATCTCATTGGAACAAAACTAGTCTAAAGTAACATGATGGAACCTTCATTGCGAAACAAAATAAAGTTCTCCAGGAAAATCAAGCAAAGAACTGATGGAGAAAAACTTGTTAAAGATAAGTGTTAAAAAGGAATGTAGGATAAAAAAAACTTGCCTTGTAAATTGGCACTCTGAAGATTAGCAGCTGCTAATAAGGCCCCACGAAGGTTTGCCCCAGTAAATTCACATCTTTCTAGGCAAAACAAAATTATTAAGAATGCAGTCCTCAGAAAATTAGAAAAATATAACAAGTGAATAGTATTGATTTTATACTCTCGCAAAGTTGCATTATGAAAAATTGAGCCCTCTGCATCTGCATCCTGCGTAACACCAAATGGGATATAAATTAGATGCACTTCGTCACAAATGCTGTATGAACTCAACTTTTAGAAATTTAAAATATTTTTCAGATGATCAATCAATTATAAGCAATTATTGATACGGTTTGGTTTCCTTTTATATATCTTTTGTAATATTGATTATGTGTTTTATATATATATTCCTTATAAGAGGACCTTGAACATGTTTTAGATGTGTAAGAAGAAATAATATAATATTGTTCTTCTTCCCTGAATTCAAGTGATAAACGTTACGCAGAATGCACTATCATTGATATTATTTCAAACCTACTGAGAACATGCTAAATTTTGAATCATCCTTAAAATATATATTGGCGAGCTTCTTTTCATTGACTACTAGCTCAATTCCTTGCTATTGAAATTTATAAAGACAAACAGTCAACTGTTGCTGATAGAAGTTATTTTCCACTCTTCAAGGAAAAACTATTGGCTATACATTTATAATGGCAGAAGGATCCATGGTAAATGGACTACAATAGTACATACCCGAAATTTAGCACACTGAAGATTTGCGCGTGAGAAGAACACATTTTTAAGACTTGCATAACTGAAGTCTACATATGAAAGGTCCTGTACATTTCTTAATAGCTTTAGACATGAGATATGTGATCTTACATCGGTAGCAATAAGATAATCACAAAAACAGATATCTAGATTGAGAATGTAACTTCTTATTTATGGAAAATTAGTAAGTTAAATATGTTCTCACATACCTGCTTACCTTTTAAGAAAAAATATGAGGAAACAGCTTTAATTGATAACAATGGAAGTATATAAATGGGCAATAGAAAAATGCAACCCAGGACAAGCCAGAGAACAAAAAATACAAGAACTTGCAAGCTACAAAACAGTACAGAAAATAGCTCCAATTGACAAATAACACTAAAGGATACAGAGATTCATAAAGGAAGCCTTGAACCTAGCCAAAGGTCCAAAGTTTAAGCCTCTAAATCTCTACTATTTCTCTCACTTACTTAAACACACACAGTCAAGCACAAAAGAGGAAGATCGTTGTATGGTGCTGATCCTCCCATGAACAACAAGCAACCTAAAAGAGAGGAAAAATGAATCCTTCTTCAAGTTCGAGATGCGGGTTCTTGGAGGAGAAAGGAGGGAACATAAAGGTATACGAGAGGCTAAGTGGGTAAAAAATGGATTTACGTGAAAAAAGGCTAGAAGATTAAAGGGGCCTGGCTGTTTTTCCTTTTTTACATAGGAAACAAAACAATTTCATTGACAAAATAAAATTGCAAATGGAAGACCTATCCAAAGAATTACAAAAAAAACTTTTCCAATGGGCTATAAGTTAATTTGAGTCATAATTACAAAAAGGCCAGACTACTTTCCTTAGAGCTCAAGTTTGAGAAAATAGCCTGAACACAAGATAAAACCAAGAGAACTGTGTCCACTTTCAAATCAGATTAGGCCCTTCTAAAATTGGAAATTATGAGAAGATCCCTAGACGTGGTAAAAGACAAAAAAAAAATAATAAATAGGGAACTCTTTTGCAAGTAGAATTTTGTAGAAATCAAGGTAGAGAAAGCGAAGGGATTAGCGAACCAGACATCTTCCTGGACGCAAGTAGAACCTCATTTCTAATTAAGAAGAAATGAAATTCTCAAGCTGCAGCGAATATCAGGGGGTTGACTTTGCAAGGATTCATGAAAGTGCACTAATAACAAAAATAAAAATCTTACCTCCCCCATTCATAACAAAAAGGGTCCCGTTCAAAGAGATGAAACAGTCCTCCCTACTAAAACAAAAGAATACAGTATTGTTTGCAAACTGTATATAGATTAGCTGAATTTTATAATTCCCTCAAACTGAAATCCCCCGTGGCAAGGAATCCACACTTTGCCAACTCGATCTACCACTAATTAAGATAGAAAAGTTGACATAGTGAATACAATTACCCACTCAAGATATCCACTTAAAATCAAAACCTTTCTCTCAGAGGATCTAATCAAGACAAAATGAGACAAAAAAACAATAATCTGAACTTGGGCCTTTTCAAAGTCTTTTGAAAAAATGACACCTTCCGAAGTCCTATAGCTCTCAGTAGCTTCCCGAGTAGTTAAGATATTCCTGAGACAAAGTCTTTTGAAAGTGACGCCTTCCAAAGTCCTATAGCACTCAGTAACTTTCTGAGCAATTATGAGGACAAGCCCCAGCCACAAAAGCGTCCAAATTTTCCAAAATGGTATTTGAGATCATTTTCTGCATTTTTTCTGTCAAAATCTTAGCAATCATATTATAGGTTGGTGACTGAACTTATAGGTTTGAAGTACTTGATTCCATGGGCAACAACTTTTAGAAAACAACCCAAATTAGCCTTCAGTCTAGTGGCATTGATGATGCCTCTCTCCTGAAACTCACTTAACACCTTCGAAAGTCATCCTTGATGAAGAACCTTACCATTTTCAAGACTACCTCTTATCTTCTTTGTAAGAGTTGGCCCTTGTATAGGCTTTTCCTTTGTAAATTGTATATAATAATGAGATTATTTCTCTTATCTAAAAAATTATCTTCTCATAAGTCCAGAAACAAGATAATTACCAGCTTGGAAAGATCAAGGCCAGAAAGGTTAACCCCTCGAAGTCTAACTTTCTCAGACTGTATGCACTTAATAATATCAACACGGTTCAGCTCAGACTGAGGTTCCTCATCTTCCTTCTTTTTACTTGCCATATCATTGATTCCATCGATGAGTCCCTGAATCAAAATTTAATCCCCTCTAACCATTAATATAGAAGGAAAAAAAACAAACATAAAAGAGTTAATATTGAAAATAGCTCCTTCAACTATGACATGAAAAATAAATATCAACCCAAAAAAACTTGTGGAAGTAGGATACGAATCATGTGATTAAGACATGAAATTTTAAATAAATGTTGAACTACAGGAAAGAATGATGGCTCACAAGCAACTGATAGTACTCTGCCTCTCGCAGAAGCTCTGCAATCTCAGAGTCAGGAAGAGTTGGAACTATGCCATCCCTTAACCAATTGAGAATATGCCGAAAATGTTTCCCATCTCTATCCAAAAAGACAGATCCCTGCCTCAAATACAGAGAGATTGAATTATGTCAATGAAGAATAAGATTCCAATTGTGGGACCCCAACATATAGACAGAATACCTAAGACTAAAATCAACTGATTTCTCATTGAAAACACGCACCTCATCAGGATCCTGGCATAAGGTATGACGGCCACTAAACATTGCAGCTAGCATCGAATCAGGTTCTCGCTGAGTCAATGTATCTAATGTTGTTCTAAATTTCTTCCCACCTGCAAATAAACACGAAAAGAAAAAAAAAAAAAACACTCAAAAACAATATAAAATAACTCAAAATCCTCCTCGATTAACACTAAACGAATAAATACAACAGAATCAAATAACACGATGCTGTTTACGGAAGGAACGTGCCAAAGATCAGCTAACTTCGGCAATCAATTGCTAATTACAATATCTAAAGAGTATAATCAGCACCTAAATGTCATAATCCTTTCGCAAATCAATCGAATAGTTGTTGAGATCAATAGTTTAATTCCTTTGCTAGGAGCCAGAAATTGACTGATAAAGACAGTTGAATACAATAAATTGAGAGGAAGAGAGAGGACATACCAATATTGAGACGAACCAGAGAAGAAGGATCGGAGACCGCCTTCATTGATACGCTGAGAGAGAGAGAGGAAGGTCGCAGCACTGCAGGTGAAAATTGAAATCAAGCTGGAATGAGAAACAAGAGTGGAAGGGAAGCGAGAAAGTAGCTTTTGAGCCATCTATTTTTGGGACTTGTAAAATAACACGCTTATATTAACCAATCATCATCTGCCACGTGTGAATATTTTTAGCTAATTTTTTATTAAAACTCATAAACTTTTGTCATTTATTGTGTTTTTTTTCCCTAAATTAATGAAAACTAAAAAATACCTCTAATTTTGTAAAAAATTCCAACTATACTTTAAATTTTTAAAAAAAAGTTTAAAAAATATATTTTTTAAAAATTCAAAAATACTTAGTAAATTTTTTATTATAAAAAAACCGTTATTATTTACTTACAAATAACCTTAAATTTTTAAATAAGTTGTATTAATACCATATTTTAAAAATATTCATGAACGTAATATTAAAAAATTTTGATATAATTTATGAAGTGTAAGACGATTTTAGTTCATAATAGTAATAACCTTAATTTTAAAATTTCATAAATATTTTTTAAATATAGGATAAACGGTTGCAATAATATTTTTTTAATTTTTTTTAAATTTAAGAATATTAATGAAACGCTTTAAAATTCAATAATACTTTTTAAATACAGATACTAATTATTTTTATTTTATTATTATTATTATTATTATTATTTTATAATTTGATAGTTTAGGAATATTTTTATTAATTAATTTTTTTTTCAAATATTTTTACTTAAATACTAAATAAGATTAACCTTTTTTTTTCTTTTTATAAATTTAATTATTATTATTATTATTGGTAAAAAAAAAATGGAAACATTAACTTCATAAGCGACAAACCTGAGATTCTACCCAGTTTCCAAGCCATGGAGGTCTTACGTGGCATGCGCGTTGCATGAGAAATATGCCACGTGGACGAGTGCTATATAGACACGTACAACATGCACCTTTCACTGCGTAGCCATTAGGACCGAAAAGCTTCTTCATTCTACATTCCAATGTCTCGGCAAATCGAAATCACCGCAACAATGGCGACGGCCTCTCGGAAGCGCCTGTCCTCCATCGCCAATGACGTCATCCAACGCTGTGCTCTGTAAGATAATTTCTTCTTCTTCTTCTTCTTCGCTTATTCTCAAATCGAAAGCACTTCAATGTTATTCTTCTTGTTCTGTGGCTTGTACAGACCGATTGAGGCTGGTTTTGATTGCTAAATGATTTTGTACTTGTACAGGAAAGTCGGTAGTTCGGTGGAAGGATTGGGGGAGGAGTTTGAGATTTCTTGGAAACCTGAGACCAGAACCTATTCGAGGAAGTTTGTGGAGTTTTGTAGCGCCAAGGCTCTGGCGGATATGTGCCGGAACTTGGAGGAAGGTATTGGCAATGGATCGTTTAGCCGCTTCAGCTTTGATATGATGCTTGCTTGGGAGATGCCTTCTTCTGAAGATGAAGAGTCTCGCAAGGTACGTACGTGTACACGCACTTCTTAACCTTGTTCAGAAGTTCTCTATTAGGCTCCTATTTACCGGTTTTATCGATTTACTTTTAAGATATATTCCTCCACATTTCTGTTTAAAATGTTCCGAAATTTGATTTTGTTACCGGGAGAATACATTGTCTTTGACTCTAGTTGCAGCGATTGTTCTGTTGTACTGCCTTGCAAGAGTTGGACTATGGTGTTCTAACGTGATATTTGAAATCTTATTTAGTTTTCTAAGTTTCTTTCCAGTTGATAGTTTCGTGCTGAAGCTCTGCCTTATGCATCGGTAATATTGAGTTGCTTGTGTATAAGTTTTATGTTTCTTTGTCGTCGATGTTACAGGAGTGCGTGGCGAAGGCGAAAGAAGAGAAGAATAAAATCATAGCAGCCAATGTGCCTCCCGAGCAAGATGAGATCCCTCTTTTCTATTCGGACATTATACCGTTGCTTGTAAGACTCGTGTGTGATTGGACGAACCATCTAATTACATTTTGATGGATTATTGGTGATTTTCTTGCCTGTCTGTCTCTCTCTCGCCTTCGGACACCCAATTTTGTTATTATCTTGGCAGGTTAACGACGATCCAGATGTTGGAGAAGATGCATTTGTGTGGTTAGGTTCTTTAGTTCCATTAGTATCTGATCTTGTCAATGCAAGATTCACATTCGAAACTCTAACAGCACCAACTGGACACCGGCTTCATTTCCCAGCATATGATAAATTTCTGAAGGAAATTGACAAGTAATAGTTCTATCTTGTTCTAAATTTTAATTTAACTTTTTCCATGTTTAGCGTAGCGGAGCGGAAGGCGAGAAACACATATTAGTTTCATTGACTGGAGAAACATTATAATTTTAGGTTTACGATTACCTTTTATGACCTAGCCAGCACTATCATAGTAAAATGGAACATCTAATCTCGATGTCATCAGTGTCATGTGTTAGATGAACACGACTCTCCACAATGGTATGATATTGTCCACTTTGAGCATAAGCTCTCATGCCTTTCCTTTGGGTTTCCCCTAAAGGCCTCACACCAATGGAGAGAGTATTCTTTGATTATAAACTCACACCAATGGAGACTTTCATCATCCAACACCATGCATTTATATGTTATCAATTATATAACATTCCTGTAGTTGTGGTTATAACGTTAATGGGAATTCTGTACCACACTTAAGATAGCGCACTAATGGACACCTGCCTTCTCTGTTTATTTGATAGTTACGTCTATTGTTAGTTTACTCTACTTTACTTAGACCGTTTGTATTGTATGAGCGCAAGAGATTTTCTCCCTCTGCCAATATAGAATGCTTGTGTTGTTTTTCTTTGAGGCTGAGATAAATGAATTATTGAAAGGGTTTCTCCTTGCCATTTTACAATTTATTTTATAATTGTTCAAATACTTCCTCAGAGATTTGAGGAAAGTGAGTTTGATATAACTGTTAAAATTGTGAAAACTCTTTTAGCCAACTAAAGCCATTTGTCGAGTTTTTCATAACATTGGATTAAGAAGTTTTTAAGAACACTTGGAAGAGCTTCAAAGTAGTTCTAGAGAGAGTACTTAATTAGCATTTCTCTTCCAGACATTGTATCTAAAAGTGTACATACACTATCAGTAAGTCCCCAAACCTGGTAAGGAGAGGTAAAAATTGTTAGTTATAGGTAATTAGATATCCATATTTGATCAATATAACTTCTGAATCATTTTCTCACTTTTTTTGGGCTCTTGTTCAACCTATCGTCTCCAGATGCATGAAGCATCTGCAGAAACAGGCAACGCCAAAGGGTGTAGAATTACGCGACGATGAGTTCATATTGCACGTGGAGGGGACTGCTAGCTCACAAAGGGTTGTGCGCCACATTGGATCAACAAGTTGGCCTGGTTAGATTTAGCAAATTTTCGTTGATCCATCTCCCATTTGATTGATCTGTCATTGAGAACATATCCAAACAGGAAGGTCGTTTTTCTGTCTCAGGAAGGCTTACATTAACTAACTACAGCCTCTATTTTGAGGCTTCAGGAGTTATAGCATATGAAAATGCAGTTGAGATAGAACTCTCAAGGGACACTCTGCACAGTGTGAAGCCAGCTTCCACAGGACCTTGGGGTGCTCCAATATTTGACAAGGCAATAGTCTACGAGTCCCCTGCGATGTGAGCATTTTTTTTTTTTTTTTAATTATTATTATTATTATTATTATTATTATGATTATTATTTTCTGTCTGGGCGATGATTGAGCAATTGGTGTAAAAGAAATGCTTTAATTTATTATTAATCCAAATATTGTCACACTTTGATAGATTAGAGGAAGTTGTGCTGGAGTTTCCAGAGATAACAAGTTCTACAAGACGTGATCATTGGCTAGCATTAATAAAGGAGATTGTACTCTTGCATCGTTTTTTACGGAAATTTAATGTGGAAAGTCCAATACAGGCATGGGAGATGCATTCAAGAACAATATTAGGGGTTATAAGGCTTCATGCAGCCAGAGAACTGCTTAGAATATCTCCACCGGTTCCTACAAAGTTCTTAATCTTTGCCTTATGTGACGAGCTACCAAAGGGCGACTATGTTCTAGAGGAACTTGCTGAGAATCTGAAGTTGCCGAATAGTGGATGGCCATGTAGTGCAACTTCAGCCCTGAGATATTTGAATATGTCACAATTATCCGACTCTAGTGTAGAAGTAAGAGATAAAGTTTGTAATATAAGTACTCTACTTGATGAATCTCGGTCCTCCTTAGAGAATGCCGTCAATCAGGCCAGAGAAGAAGAGAAGAAAGTTGCAGTTGCCAAGGCTACTACTGTAGGACTGAAAGAGGAAGGAATTGGTGAAAGTGTATTCATCTTCATGGTAAGCATCTCATTCTAAGCAAATATTTAAAGAATTTTATTCTTTAGCGATTAATATTAAAATCACAATCTGATAATATGATATAGGAGCTACTAAAGCCACTCAATAGCAGGTTATCTTTGTTCAAAGAAGTTCTTGAATGGGAAAGACCAGTGGCTACTGTTATTGTGCTCGCTGTATCTTTGATAATCACATACAAGTAAGTTCTGTTCAGCATTTTGTTTGCACCAAATCTTCTATTCTTCAAGTTTTCCTTGGATCAAGATGCCAACTAATGTACATTCACGGATGTAGGGAGTGGTTCGGCAAGGCTGTAGCTGCCTTCCTATTTTGGGTGGTCATGACGATGTTTCAAGCGAGAATGGAAAAGATTCGGGAAAACTGCGACGAGATTGTGGTCTGCACTGCCACTGACCAAAGTACAATGGAGAGCATAGTGGCTGCCCAACAAGGTTTGCAAAATGTGCACGAGATTGTGAAGACTGTAAACATTGCAGTGTTGAAGTTTTGGTCCATTTTCATATCCAAAACTCGCAAGGTATACTCACATTTCTTAAGTAAATATTTTAACATGTTTCTTGAAAAAGATCTAACCATTCGATTCTCATGAGATTTAATCTTACATTCCTTTGGGTATACATATATTTGCTCAAACTAGGTGGTAGCAAATATATAATGTCGAAGTAACATTTCCAAAAACTCAGGTTGTTAAGTCGAGTTGGCTGATTATTGTCGTAATCCTTCGAAACTCTTTATGGTTAGGTTGCCTAGTTTAGATTTTATTTCAGTCTTCAACATCCAATGGCATCCATTGAAAGGCCCATGCATGGAAATAAAACATTGGTAGGTATTGTAACGGAGACCACCTTTTCCATTGTTTCATAATTTAAAAAAAGTTGTCTATATTGGATGAAAGTATCAGTATTTGGTTTTCCCCCACAGTGATTTTCGATTACAAAATTGCTATTAAATGGTTTTAGAAGGTAATAGTTATTAGGTAAATTGAAATTGTGTGACAAAATTTATTTGAATTCACAAAGGAGGGATGAACAATTTTAGAAAAAATCATTAGTTTTAACATTTTTTGCGCCCAAAGGTGGCTTTATTTTGTGTTAGGACACTTCGTAGAGTAGTTGTACTCTATTGGTTACGACATATAACTTCTTGACATTTGCCATGTTTCTCGTGCTAATGGTCATTTTGAGCATGGTTCATGATTCTCGTGCGAATGGTCATTTTGAGCATGGTTCATGATTCTCGTGCTAATGGTCATTATGAGCATAGTTCATGATTCTCGTGCTAATGGTCATTATGAGCATGGTTCGTGATTCTCGTACTAATGGTCATTCTGAGCATTCATGATTCTCGTGGTAAATGGTCCCTCTTTCATGATTCTCGTACTAATGGTCATTCTGAGCATAGTTCATGATTCTCGTGGTAAATGGTCTCTCTTTCATGATTCTCGTGGTAAATGGTCTCTCTTTCATGATTCTCGTACTAATGATCATTCTAAGCATAGTTCACGATTCTCGTGCTTATGGTCATTTTGAGCATAGTTCATGAAAATTCATGATTCTCATGCTAATGGTCATTCTTAGCATTGAGGTTCATGATTCTCGTGCTAATGGTCATTCATAGCATTGAGCATAGTTCATGATTCTCGTGCTAATGGTCATTCATAGCATTGAACATAGTTCATGATTCTCGTGCTAATGATCATTCATAGCATTGA